>NC_134101.1:16539442-16831942 GCF_000715075.1 Nicotiana tabacum | reverse complement strand
TGTGTCTGTGGGAGCAGTATGTGCTAGCGTTTTGGCGCTCGCCTTATGGTTCTCAGTCCTCTTTCGCCGAGATGCCCTTTAAAAAGATTTTTTCCCGCATCGGAACAAGACCCATTATACTAGATTTAGCCAATTCGGGTGCAGATGGGGATTCCCCAATAGATTCTATAGATTCGGATTTGGATGCCCATGCGCATAAACATATGTATAGGGATGCAGATTCAGATGCGTCTAGAAAGACTCATTTGAGTGATTCATAAACCCTTGTCGGGATAAACAAGTAAGGATTTTATCCTCTGCTTATGGGAATGCTACTTTGAGAAATGCTGCTTCAGGATAAACTAGATATGTTGTGAGAGAAACTGGATATTTTCCTATGGCTTGGACCCTTTCACTCGAGAACTCAAAGGGGGGAAAGAATTCTTCAACATAGTCACAAGATGGTGCTCTACGACCATTAGATCCCTAGAAAAAGGAGCAACTAAGAAGAGAGGGGTATAAAAGAATGAAAGAAATGTCTTCGATCTGGCTCTTGTTCCATGTAGGTTTCTAGCACGCTAGGCTAGCTAAGAAAGGTATTCTATCTTTCTCTTTTTGTTGTTCGGCTCGATAGAATTGTTTAGAATCCTCTCCTAGCTTTCTCTTTCCATAGATATGCAGACTATAAAACGTCGATCAGAGAGCAGGGTTGTTCTAAGATATAGAAGTAGTTAAGGGCTTGACTAAGTAGTAGATATGGGATTGAGGGGCGCAGGAGTAGGGTTTACGAAAAGAAGGCTCCGGGTTGTACTCTAGAGGTAATGCTATACTCCATTCTTCCTCCCGGCTTCCTTTCTATTCTCACTCTCATCCGACTGATGAATGCAATTGGAGTAGAATCGCTTTCCCTTACTAGGTTTAGGAATCCGTAATTCTTCAAGAAGACGAGATTAACCCGGATCAAAAGAAAGCTTCTTATCGAGAGACAGATTACAGGAGAAAGCCCTATATCAGATGGCTTTCACTGCCCTTAGAGAAGAAGAGAAGAAAAGCCCTAGAGTAAGGGAAGGGAAGCCTCACAATAAGAGAGACTTTCTATCTTGCCTAGGCTATTCGATAGCGGACATAGTGGATTAGTTAGTAATGCCTAAGGTAACCCATTCAAAAAGTAAGGGCGCCCCATACCTACTCCCTCAGTAAAGAAGAAGACATCTATCTAATACCATTCTTATCTTTCTTATCTTGATCTAACGGCCTGTGAAGACCCATAAAGAAAAAAAGAGAGAAATCAAAGAGAAACTGCAACCTAAGAGCGGATAATAGCAGCGTATATATCGCTTTCTGTTTCCACTCTATCTGCTAAGGGAAAATCCAGGTAAAGCGAACCTCGACCCCGAGAAGACCGTATTCATGTGTAACTAATTCAATAGGACCGGTTATGAATCCAAGATAGATAGGAGTACTCATACTCAAGGACCGAAAGCTCTCACAGCGTCAAGGCAAAGAATAACTCCTATTAGAAGAAGAGCGTTTACGAGCAAAGCTAAAAGAGTGGGAGGGAATGAAATAGCAATAGTCGTTACTTCTGTCTGTAGCTATCTTCTCCTACTGATTAAGCCCTTCAAATGAATTTTTTCTATTTCTTATTTCTAAAGGCAAGGCTAATCCATCCTCCCTTCATTGCAGGGTAAAAGGGGAGACGGTTTCCAAGGGGTGGCTAGTTCGAGTAAGAGAGACAGATACAGATAAGGTCCTTTTTTCTGAGAGACCCATTCTTGACTTTAATCATACCCACTAGTAAGCGCAATGGATGCTCCTTCATACATGGAACAAAGAGGCAAGTGATGGGCACTACTCATCATAAGAAAGCAGCCATGCAGATAAAAAGAGTAAAACAATGAATCTGACTAAGTAAAGATATGAGGTTTATTTTTCTCATCTATTTTCCATACCACAACTCTAGACTTGTGCCCCTACTCAAACTATGTTTCAATCATACCACCCTTTTTGGGTTGTTCGCTATTCACATTAAAGACCCTTTCCAAAGGTTGAGTACCTTAGATCGGGTAGGTGGTGCTAGGTTCCGTGTCCTTGGTAGGATCGACCATCGGAGATCCGTTCATTATAAACGTTCTTTCTCGATGTGGACTAAGCTCCGACTTCCTTTTTAGCTTTGGCTCGGAAGAGGTCATCCTTTGAGCCCGTATAGGAAGGGGATCTTGGTTTTTTTATTATAAAAGAAACCCCAGGAGTTACGTCTTATTCCCGAGGATATGTTTGATCTCCCTAGTCTAGGGACTTCTTGTAAAGGCCCCTTATTTATGGAATGGGAAATGTGTTAAAGGATAACTTAGGTACTGCAGTTGGTTTGGAATTAGACTACCTTAATATCAGACATCAAAGACAACACAGAATCCAAGTCCAAGACTTGAGTGATAATGCTAGAGAACGTATCCTTCTTGCCAAGGCAAATAACATTTGCCAAGGTTCCGAAGGAAAGATAGATCTGAACTAACACAATCACTATAATCATCCCTCTTGTATGTATATACATTTTTCGATGAAAAGAGGGGATTATGATGCCCTAGGAGCATGTAAGAAAGATGGGTACGCGAAGTGAGTAATGGTTGAATTCTCCGCCACAAGCCCTCTGAAGCGAGGATGCACATTGCTTTAAATAGAAAGCGCAAAGCAACATCCCCGAACGTTGGGCCATCCTCATTACCGTAATATCAAATAGGTAAGCTCCAATACATAACTTCTTAGTACGTCAGCGGCTATCAAGATCTCTTTGTTAAGTAGTGACCTTAATAACCGAGAGTCTTCTAAAACTCTCAGCCATAAACTAAAGAATTGAATTACCTTGCACCGGTATCATTTTGCTTGAGCCGGGAACTCCTGTTTACCTTAAGACATATATTCCTTCTTATAGATATCACCAAAAAATCGGAAGACTAAGAAGACTATGTCTCGCCCATGCCCAGGAAAGAAAATATCAGATCAGCAATGGCTTTCTAGTAGAGGATTTTTTTGCTTTTCATTATTCCCTCGGAGTTGAGTTATAGTTAGCAGATGGGATCTAATTCATTAGAGGAAGGGATGGTGATTAACTGATAGAACCTCTTCTCTTCTTTCAAATCGCATCTCTCAAGTGAGAAGAAAAGGCCCCCCACGGAGCGGTGGGAAAGCAAGGGCGTAGCAGGAAGAAGAAGTATGAAAGCAGCAAATCTTTCCTCCTCTGATGAGGCTTAGTTCAGCTAGCCCTAGACAGATCACATCTCATTAGAAAGGCAGGTATTTTCTTTTTTATTTAGGATCTTTTTTATTTACCTTTAAGGTGTCCTATTCCCCGTTTTGACTTTCTTTTGGAATCGTCTTCTTTTAAATAAGATCTTCTCCCTTGTTCTTCCCTCTTCCTATGATGAAGACCTGCTAAGTGTTTTCAGAACGCTCCCACTATGACTAAAGCTCCCAATAGGCCACGTAGCAGCTTAAGCTTATATTATAATAAAGTAAGTAGGAAGGAGTGAAAGCTACTCAACCAGACGGGAGAGGCGACCAAAGGAAGCTGGTTCACCTTCTCTCCTCTGTTACAACATAGGTCGTTCTAATCCCGATGAAAATACTCCTAAACTGAAGTCAAGGAGGAAAGTTCCATGTTCTTCAAAGATCGATCTGATAATTGCGTATATAAGGTTTTACCTAACTAGACCTAAAGGTAACTTAAAATCCTCAATCTTTTCAAGATACATTTTCTCGGGATTTTTGCTTTCATTATAGTGGTATCAGAGCTCTATTCTGAAGATTACATATAGAGTAGTTCCTCTTATGATTAGTCGTAATTATTTATTTAATAGTTAGATTAGGATTTACCCTGATGAAATCCCTTGTGGGCTTACGAAAAGAAATATATCCTTAAACAAAGCATTACACATGAAAAAGAGTAGGCTTACTTCTTTCAAGGCCACTCTACTGAATTCCTGACAGCAAATGAGCGGAATACTTGACCCAGGAAATACCCCGAGAAAGAGGGATCTCCGAGATCCACGGGAGATATGTCATTTGTAGGTGATGAAAAGGTGTAGTTAATTCACTACAATTTGACTGAACACCGTAGTAGGATCTACATCTCTCAAAGATCGACTCGAAGGTAGCCATACTTATCTTACGATATAAGTGGACTACCCGCGATATCGAAAATCATGAGAGATAAAGCAGAACCGATCAGCCTTTGCATCACGACATCGAATCATCTTTCGATGAAATGACGGTATGATACGAGGAAGCGCGTCAATGATACAGCGGGTGATAATTCTTTGACTCCAGGGATGGCCCATCTTCGGCTGTGGATCTAATCAGCTCCATCTGACCGCCAGCCTCCACAGTGAAGCTTCCGGCTCCAGCTTCCACTGTAGGACAGAAGTTGAAGTGAGTGCTTCAGGTGGATAAGCTTTGGCGCTCTCAACCTGGTTTGGATCGTTTGACTATGGCTCTGCGTTCTTTACAATCATAAGCTCGATCACGAGGGTCCAAATCAGGGTCTCTATCTCACCTTATTTATTAACTAAGTTCGGGAAATGCAAAAATTGCATAAGTTATAGGTATAGCTCAGGAGATGAGATTGGATTTACATCATCTGGAACTAAAGAAGCTTCGGGGTCTTGATTTCCATTCTATTTTACATATAGAATTAGAACCGGTCAACCCCATGATCGTGATTTGATCATCATTAGGTGGTGAGAAAGCATGCCTTATGACGAAGGGGAGCATTACGTCCGATCAAGACAGCAGTTTGCCCTCTAATAGAGGGTCCTATGGAAGAAATTAGGCACTAAACTGAGGTTTAGTAGTGCTTATCACTCAGGACGGCCAAACTCCAGTCGTCATTTCACTAGAAGACTTGATGAAGAGCTTAGTGCAAGGGAGACCGAGCAAGGGGGATACGTTCTTCCAACTGCTGAGTTTGCCTATAAAAATGATGTGAATCGGCCTATGTTAACTAAGGGGGGAAGTAAGCATTCGAAGTGGTATATGGTAAGAGGACTAACAATAAGGGAGAAGTGTAGTGATCAAAGCTTTGGTTTAGGGTCCACTTGGCTTAAAGGAAAGAAGAGATATTTCTAGCGATTCAGTTCCTAGAGGGTTCCAAACCTAGCCTTCCAATATGAGAGTGAGACAAGCAAGCCTGAATCCATCCAATGAAGGAAGTGATGCTTGCTACGATCAATATCCAAACAGGACCTTGACTTTGAATCTAGATGATGGGTGGGACCCCCCCTCTCCCGCGCGATTTGATCTTTCTCCTATTTGTCGAGTCGGACTATCATCCCGATTAGAATAGATATACACAACCCCTCTACCCCCCTACTCTAGTCAGCTTTCTATCTATTTCTCCAACCCTTGATGATCCTTCTGTAGGCAAATCATCGAAGTCAAGAAGAAATGATAGGCCTGATCTTCCGATATCGATATTTGTTCCCTAAGCTGAGCTCCAAAGTCTGGATTTCTTCCTAAAGCTAAAAGTAAGGGCAAGGCCCCAGTCGGTTCTCCCTTTATTTCCTAGTTATCTGTTCTCTAGTCGTATCATCATATCACTCTGTCATACTATTTTTATAATTCATTCCACGTGGAAAATCGTCTAGCTAGGGAACTCTTCATCAAACGATTTCTCATATGATTATTTTCGTGAATTCAACATAAAAGAAGTTCCCCCTGCCTCCCTTTATTAAGTACTAGGCTAAGGGTGGACCCCTAACCTAAGAGTTCTGGTTATGACCAGCCGAAAACAGGCCCTCTAGATGCTTTATAACCGTCCTTTTAGCCTATTCCCTCTTATACGTACTTCATGGTTGATAGGCCTACAGACGCTTGATGCCCCGGAATAGCCTTGCTTTTGCGTTCCCCCTCCTTCCTTAGATCAGGTTAGCACTTATGTTGCTTCACGTAACTATATTCAATCAATTGAGTAGAGAGAGCAATTGAATCAGTCGTCATCCTCCGCTCTTGTGCTAAAGGCTCTCTTACCACATGTCGCCATTCCATCCTTTTTTGAAAGGGTAGATGCTTTTCTCCTCGATTCATCAAGAATTCAAGTTGACATCTCGAACATAATCCTGTTGTTGGTAATGGCTTTGGCGAATGACTTGCCACACTTTCTGGGCTTTAATCTTGTGAGATGTCCTCAGCCGCCTCCAACTATTTCTGCGGGTCAGACAACTTCCTTAGGTCAGCAGACATTATATTGATCTCTACTGCTCCCACAAACGGTGATGTCTCTATTCCTATTGATCGGTCTGCTATCAGGAACAAACCTTTGTCCAAGTAATCTTGAATCAGATTCCTAAAATTTACACAATTATTTGTAGAGTGAGTCCATTTCTCGTGCCATTTACAATAATGTTTTCCTTTTCTTTCTTCTTCTTTAGGTATCTTATGTCCAGGAAGACAGCTCAAAAGTTGTTGATAACCTGGTGGCTACTTCAGAGCTTCAGATGCCAACTAGTCGGTCGCGATCTTACCTTCTCTCTTCTCTATGAGTATTCTTACAAAAACACTACCAATCCCTTTGAACAAGATTCCAACAAGCTTGGATCAGTTGTGCTTGAAGGTGATTGGAGGAAATCAAATGAATCATAGCATGCAAACAATATTCAAAATCAGTTTCAAGAATGACCTGATTGTAACCCAAATCCCATGCCAACATAAGGCCACGGTAGATGGCCTAGAATTCAGCCACATTCTTGGTTGTACAATCCAAATTCTCAAAGAAAGTAGATACCCACCCGCATTTATTTTAACAAAAAAGACTGTAAGGGGAAACCATCTAATAAAAATATTCGTATATTCTCGCTCATCCACGGGTTTTTTCCAAGCCAAAACCTACTCCTAACAAGTTGCTGGATCAAAGTAGTAATTATACATCAGCCCGCCAGCAATGGAGAGGGTTCGATTCCCGTTATACGCGATGTGGCGAAAAAGACTGAATCAATGAGATATGCCTGCATGTCGAGAGTACGCTCCCTCTCTCTCAGCTAAGGAAAGATATAGAGAATTCATGTACTTCGCTATTTCCTGTGGATCTATCATATCGTTACTTCTCTCTGATTGTGATTTCCCATGTGTCGTACTATACCGCTAAGGAAAACAAACAAGAACCAGGCTAGGCTACTCTTCTTCCCCTTTCTGAATCAACTTGTCCTTGCGCTTGCCACTTCTTAAAACTTGTGAGAGAGTGTCGATCGCTCCCTGGCCTGGGAAAGATCTGACGAATTCTGCCCAAAGATGGCGGGTTACGAATTCAGATTAGCTACTGCCAAAGAGGCCAGGAATGAGTTTTCGCTTTATCTAAAGAAAAAACCTCTTCCTTTCTCTCTTCCTGATCAGCGGATTCAGAGTGATCAGGTGAAGCCCCCTTCTCGTTGGCATGTATGAATCAGTTACATCTTGTTCCTACTACTATCGAGTAGAGGACATTTCATTCATAGACCTTGATCTTGAAGGTAAAAGTGGGCCTTAGTTGGCTGACCTGATTGACCCTTTCTCGTTGGATGACCGGCTCTTTCTTAGACTTGGTGAACTCCTGTCACGATGAATTAAACTCTGTTCCATGCCCCACTGCTTGCCAATCACATCGGAAAGTCGTTGGGTTGGCGAAGACCTCTTTCGGCAAATAATTATACCACAAAGCCCCAACTAGGAACAATACCTAACAAAATTTTCAACAAAATGGAATAAAATATGCCCCATGAGAAGAAAGAATAGTGGAATGCTCATGCTCTCGTTGGACGTGACAATAGATATATGAATTAACTAACGAAGGGAAGAATTTGATTTAATCACAGAATTGAATTAGGTCTCATCCCTTGGATTCCTTACTGCATACTTCAATGAGAAAGAAAAAGAGCTTTGTTGCGTGCTTCTTCGAGTGTGGTTGCAAGATCTCACTTTCAGTTCGAAAATGTGTACCTAGCTTCCTTGTACAATAGCTCTCTCTCTCTCTCTCTTTGAGAGAGTGATCGGGAAGCATTCGCCCCGCCGTATCTGACCCTGACCCAAGCTCTAGCCCTTTTTCGTCGTCCAAATCGCATACCTCCTAAATAGTCTATTTGGTTTTTAAATGCGATCTATTTAACTGATTAACTGTGACCTAGGTGGGACTTGATTCTTTTTTTTGCTGAAAAGAGAAGGTACGTAGGCAGCTCTCCTAAAAAAGAGTGAAGTTCCTCCCGCATTTGAAGGCTAGCTCCTGCTTCGGAGCTTCATCCCCACATCTCACATATTGGAAAAGGCAAACTAAAAAGGGGAACTCAGTCAATAGACAAAGAAAAAAATGGATATGTTACACAAAAACAATCCAATGTTTGTCTTTCTAAGGATTTATTTTTCTTGTCGTAGTTCATATTCAAGTTGGAAAAATTCTTATTTTTCTTCTTATTGTGGAAACGGAGGGAAGGCAAAGGTCCGTAGGAGGATAACTATCAGTATTTGTTGATTGGTGACGAGGATCATATAGTTTGAGAGCTTGATCGAGGTTTAAAGCGTGTTTATGGCGGAATGTGCTCTATCCCTCGAAGGAGAGTAATCTTAAATGTAAGGAACTTAGGTCAAAACTACGCTCTTTCAGCCGGTTTAGTATAGTAGTAGTGTCAAATCAATGCAAGCCAATGGAAACCCTTCCTTAGGGACAATCGCATAGACTAAGACGTGAATGTAAAGCAAGTGTTTTGGAAGTTGGCCCGACCCGTTTGGTTTATCATAAGATGAAATCTCGGAGATCATCAAGGCCTACCATATTAATTGGTCTTCTGGTAGTAGGCCCAAGCCCTGGAAAACAAGTGAGTCTTAATAACATAAGCGAGAATGTCGAGGTCTTCTCAAAGCCTCTTCAATCATTGAATCATTGTTCAGTGCTTTCTCTCGCATGCCTCTGTGGTCAATGGGAGCAGCAAAAGTTCAAACCCCACCCCCACTCGGCTCAAGCCGAGGAGTTCCAATTCTTAAGATTTGGAAATCCTAGTGCGCTATTGCACCTGCTAGAAAGAACAATTGAACTGCCATTGGCCCAGGTTCAGCCTTTACTTTGAATTAGACTTAGGCTTTAACGGGGCTTCTTCCTAAATATCAATTACCAATACATTTCAGACTGATGCAAGGCTTGAATAGACAGGAAGATATGGCTATAGGAAGATTGCATATTTCTATTCAAAGAAAGCCCTTTCTTTTGAGTATCTTTAGTGAGCCTATAGATGGAGACCCTGCAGAGCCCGTAAACTCCCGATTTAGACATGAAAATAGGCCATTTCGGACCATTTACTCATGGAATGAGAAGACCGATGCCACTATCACTTCTTGACTTTGATTTCATATAATCTATTCGACTGGAAGGAAGGTTATATGACTTTTTGACTTTGCAAGAGTAGTTTCACCGGTGGAAGAGAGGGAGAAGGTTTGGAACACCAATTCCTCTCATAAAAAGACTAACTTTCTAGGAAAAGATTCCCTTATTCGATGCGGCTATTCATCTAGTTGTGTATATAAAAAAGAGTTATTTCTTCATTCAAGGAATGGTTCCAAACCTTTTATAAAGAAGGGGTATTCCTCTGATTCCTCTTAGGCGATGTCTGGATCTCAGTCTATCTCTTTCTCTTTCAGTTCTTTCCGTGGTGGAAAGGAAATCAATCCACTCGTCCTAACTAAGATGCCACTGGATCAACTCCAGAAGGAATTCCTTACCAAGAAAAAGAGGGAGAGGAGCGAGAGACTTTCCCTGAAACCAAGCAATCCTGAAGTCAATGGAAGAAGTCGTTACCATTGAACTTTGACTTTATATATATATTACTATACCTTTTTTCTTTTTTTTTTTTTAAACCCAAGTCAGTAGGTTGTTTCCGAGAAATACGCAAAAGCAAGTAGTGGACCGTCTGCTATCGGGACAGCCAGCCCAGTCGGCATCGGAGAATGCAAAGAAGGTGGTTAAAAGTCCCTGAGTGATGGTTAGGCCAAGCCCAAGAAAACCCTTCATATACCGTAAGATGCCTTTTACAGCCTGGAGATATACGGTGGTGAGAGTGAGGTATTGAAGGGCGCCAACAATGCTACGATATTCCGTTGCATCAGAGAGAGGAGCACCCTCGTATGCAGAGAGCTTTAAGCCAGACGCAAGGGGTGTGGGACATGGCTTGGAGTCTTGCAAATGAGTTCGAGTAATTCCAAGGTGTATTTAGTCTGAGTCAAGACTAGAGAAGTTGATGTACGTTTGACTTCGATTCCTAAGAAAGAAATGAAGATCACCAAGATCTTTCATGGCGAAGTGCGTACCTAGTCGCTGAATGAAAGAAGGGGGAGGAGCTGAAAGCCACTCTTTAGTAGGGTTTGACCTTTTCCATTATTCCAAATAATAAAATAATATAAAGAAAGAAGTTGTTTTTTCTGTCCTTTAGCACAAGGGTAGAAGGAAGCCTAGAGGCAAGGGTCCAACTCTTCCTGAAATTGCACTTAGTATTGCTACCCCTTTAGTTGCCACCCCCTAAAAGGCAGTGCTTGTTGCAGACCGATGAACGAGGATTATCCAGTATTGAGTAGTGGTCTAGCATCCTTACGCCTTCTACTAGTCTAAGCCACATTGAAACTGAGAGTGGAGTCATTCCCGTTTGAATGAAAAAGGTACGAAGTAACTCAGTGTTGGCTCTGCTTGTTGGCGAAGGATAAAAATATTTGCGCCTTTCTCCCCCTGTGATTATGGATCGCCCGCCCAGTCTAGTACCAAAGCACCCCGGTTTAATACCTGGGAGTAGAAGAGAGAACTCCTCTTTCTCATAAGTAGTGCATTCCTTCTCTACTACCGTAACTATAGGAAATAGCGAATTTTACTTCTTTTCCTCGAGAGACTTTATTTTCTTTTTTGAATTTCCTCAGTTCGGATTCTTGTCTGCGGTGGGAGATGCATTCTGGTGCAATGTCTCTGGTTTAGACACCAGGCGCCAACCTTCCTAAAATGCTCTATCTTTATTTAGGTGAAGGCAAATAGGTTAGCGCACTAGCCAAAGACTTCCTAATCTATTTAACAATGAAAGATTCATTCTTGATCTTCGAGCACTTTGGCGCACAGACTTGGCTACGGATCTTTGAAAAATTCCTCGATGCGGCGAAAGTGAATTTAGGCATCTTCAAAAGCTTAACCAAAGAGAGGAGGTGCATCAAGGTATACTTCTTTTTTTCTTCGGTGGGCCGTGATTCCTAAGTTGGGGTGCTTATAAACCTCTCTTCACTTTATGTCGGGCATGCCTTGCAAGTCTCGTATGGTGGCGATTTTGATAAGTCTTTTTGATATGCCATTTGGATGTCACTCTCCTGGAGTGCTATCCTAAGTGCATACTGGTTCATCACCGATGGGTGATTTCTGATCACGTAAAAAAACTCATTTTATTTGTCTTTTGTCTTCAATTAGTTAGTAAGTAAGTTCTCTTAGTCCCGAAGAGAGAAAAGTTGAACTACTCCTCTATCTTAAAATAAAGGACTTGCAACCGGATTGTGGTAGGTAGGTGCATGAATAATATAGGAATTGAGTGCATTTTCCAATGTGAGAGGAATTCGCCCTAAGGCCTCATAAGAGCCATAAAACAAACTGGTTTTTTCATAACTGAATTTATCATCTCTTTCCAACAAACGAAGGATTCCCCTTAGCTATTCTTTCCTAAGTTTTACCTTTCATCAGTACATTTAGTCCTTATAAATTACCTAAATTCTACGTCAACTGCACCTGAAAGGGATGCCCGAATTAGGGTTTTTGACAGGAGTGAAGTCCTAACATGGTAGCCATGCTGGAAGGTGTAGCTGGATCACCTCCTTTTCGGGGAGAGCTAATGCTTGTTGGAAGTCTGCTCTTTCCCTATATTTGCTATCGATCGAACCGTCTCGAAAGCACTAGGATCCGGATCTGTCTTATTGATCGGCTTTGGTCGATCAACCGCTACATTTCTTGAACGGCTACTGCCTACATAACCCCTTTTCCCTCTTTTCAAGGAAGTGAGTCTCAGACCCTATGTAGTTCTCGGTCCTTTTTTGAACAGTTCCTGACAGGTGATTTTGTGGCTCTTCACTCCAGCCCTGAAGTAGTCTGTGAGCCTAATTTTTTTATCCGCAGTAGTCTTCCCACTCTCTTAAAGCTTTCAATATCTTTGTCTTTGCTATCAAAGTAGGATGTGGTTCGTCGGAAAAATCCTTCATAATCTGTTGGATCTTTACAAGCTTCTCCGATCTTGGAAAGAAGCCCTTCCTTCCTTCCTTCCCCCAGCAGGCAACAACACTGGGAGGAAGACGATCAGGATCTCATGTATGGTAGCTATTGGAACAAAGTCTGAATCCAAGAGGTACCTACCTAGAAAAAAAGGGAAACTCACCACTCACTAGTGAAAGAGGAGAGAGAAAGGACCAATTGAAGTCCTAGGTGACCAACCATGGTCCCTGAATGCGCTTAGACACTTTCTTTAGTAGCTCCCAGAGACATCTTCTCTCAGATATCAGGTTTGAGGCCTTGGACAAGATAAAAGGCCTCAAACATTTCTTTATTACTAAAAGGGATCTGAAGAAAAAGAGTTTGATCATCAGAAAACTTTCTAAAGACTAACTTTAGCATAAGAAAGGGAAGTATGCATTGAAAAACTATTCGACATGCGACAGACCTAGTTGATTGATGTCATAAGCAATCTTCCTGGTCTAAGAGCAGCTTGAAATTAGAAGTTTACACTCAGCGTGAAGGAAAGTGCTTCTACTCTCTCTGAGCCCTCCATACAGTGGCACATCACCAGCCTTGCCTTAGTTCTCTTCTCGTTCAATGCTGTCTTTTCAGCGCTGATGGAAGTATGTCAAGGTGAAGTTGATGATCTGTTTAACCTTTTTCCGGATCTTCATCTTGCCCTATGAGCTTATGCAGTGAGTGTCGATGTTAAGGATCCTTTAGTTCTGAGCGAGGGCTTGACCCGTTGAGGAGGACATATTCTTCTGCATATCTCTTCTCAAATCGCCCATGATAGGAACCCTTGTCTACGTCGTCTAAGAGATGGTCTCCATCTCCCATAGTAGACATAACAATTTGATTATTCCTATTAGATATGAGATAGCTCTTTATAGCCTCTATGGCTACTTCTCTTAAAAGCCTCGGTTGTCACTCCCGTAATCAAAAGACTTATCTTCAATTTCGTAACGGAGACATCGGCACGACATTGTAGTAATATTATTTTATTGAATAAGAATTGTAGTTGGGTATGGGGCGCTAAAGAGACATTACTGACTTGAAGCTCTGACCTCGGCTGGGAAACTAATATTTTTAAGTTTCTTCCTTAGGATGATAGTTTATATAAATAGACCTATTTGCTGAAACGTAGCTTTCATTCATATATAGAATTCGAAAAATAGTCACACTAAACGAAAAAGGTAAGGCTTGAACTGGCACTGCTGGAATCCACATTTAAGGGTCGCTAACAAAAGGTGAAAGGAGGCCCTAGAGGAAGAATCTTTATACGAGTTCGAGGCATGTAGCTTATAGTTACAGTTAGCCGACTCAATAGAATAATGAAATAGGTGGGATCATAGAGGGAAGTGACATCCAACTTGGGAAGCTCGATACCACTAGTAAAAGGAGTGGCCAACGGACGAGAATCAAGCATGTCTGCACAAGGCAAGAGATCTAGGGCATATTTCTACGGATGAAGGATAAGAGTGTGCCCCTGCCGATACACTTCCATACCAAGAAAGTAGTGAAGAAGGCCCAAGTCTTTCATATTTTCATGAGAATGCAAGAACGAAAAAGAGCAATTATTCCCTGTTAATCTCTACCTGTGAGAAAACGATCATCGACATATAAAAGAAGGTAGATATTATCCTCAGATATGTGACGAATGAATAAAAAGGTATCACAGGCACTACCACGGAATCCCTTTAGAGCACAATATAGTGCTGAAACAAGTGAAAAAAGCTCTGGGAGCTTGCTTCAGTCCATAAAGAGCTTTGTGAAGTCGGCAGACATATCCTAGATGAGCGGTATCCAGAAAACCAGGAAGTTGAGACATATAGACCCCCTCCTCAAGAGTTCCATGTAAAAAGGCATTACAGACCTCCAGTTGCTTAAGAGCCCAATTATATGTACAAGCGAGAGAATTTATAATACGAATAGTAGTAGGTTTGACAACAAGACGTGAAGGTATCATAAAAGTAAATACATGCTTGCTGATGGAAGCCTTTCTCCATAAAGTATGCCACTGGAGGGGTCCTTCCCTGCAATGTATGTAGGAGGGTCAGCTTATACTTACTTCCTTCTAGAAGCAAAGGTTGGCAAGGAAGACCCATTCAGTATACCAATGTTAGCGAATCAGATTCTTCAAAAGAAGAGTCTGCAAGGGCAGCAAATCTAGTTTCCAAATAAGTCAGAATCTTAGCGGAAGCTCTTCCTTTGACAACCATTCCTATGTCAGCTACTACTTTATCAGAGGCTAAGTTCCCTCTATCTACCGGGAAGGGAGTAGAAGAAGAAGTCCTCGTGACTCGGCTACATAAATTATCACATCATCCGAATAGATTTACATTGTCAATCAAATAGAGAAAGATAATTTTTTGTACTTACCTTCCTACTAATAATAGATATGTTCAGTGATGTGATCCCCTTTCCTACCTAATCTAAGACTAATCTTAGTTTACAAGAAGTTTTCTGATGAAAGAAAGTGGAAGTTTATTTTTATTCGGTGAATGTTGCCCAATCGCTCGTTCTATAGGAGTAATAAGCAAAAAAGGGGATTCTTTAGGCTACTCCGCGGAAGATTCAACGCGAAAGAATGGTAGTATTCAACTTTCTATTGCCAATATTCAAGTTCTTTGTCTTACCTTTATCTTATTCTTCTTGAATTGTCTCGAATTACCTACAGAGTTTGAGGAGTTCACTAGATTTTTGATTCCTTCTCCATTTCTGAGAACTGGGAAAGGTAAATATTACTATATTCTTTCTTTCCTCTCTTCTTCCTCCCTGACTTCATACTCGTTCTAACCTAACAAAAAAGGGGCAGAGTTCCATTTGGTGGGTGGGTCTAGGGCGAATGAAAGAGATGTGTAGCAGAGGGCAGGCGAGGCATTGTGTCGTCGAAGAGAAAGAAATTGGCTCTTCTATTTCTTAGTAGGAGTGCCCCTATGTTAGCAGGACATTTCGTCCAAGAACAAGGTTTGAGTTAGTGCACTAACTACCTTCTTTTTTCTCGCCTAATGGCTCTATCTCTGAGGTAACCCGGACTAGTAGCAACCGATTCTAGTAAATAAGATATTCTTAAATAGAATTGGTTCTTCTTTCTCTCTCCTTTCTTCTAGAGGAATTGAGTCCTTCATTTCGGTCTAACTTCCTTACTCTACCCCGGTCTAAAATTTAATAATGCTACTTATATATCTTGAAAATTAATGTTAAGAAAAAATTAAATATATGTATATACTATAAAAATAATAATTAAAATAATATAAAGTTATTTTAATTATAAGTAAAATACCTAGGTAAAATTATAGTATATAGTATATAATATAGAAGGTGTTACATAAATGAGAGGATTTATAATGTCAAGGGCATAATAGACTTGTCAAGTAAAAGTATTATAAAATCTGGCCAATGTGACTTTTGTGATAAATAGAGCAAAGTAAAATGATTTTTGTGTAACAAAAGAAAGAAAAATGACTTTTGAGTAATGAACACAAAGTTGATTGACCATCCGTGAAAATTACTCAAATATTATTTTATCTTTCAATTGCTAGGTCATTAAGATGAGACAGTTAATTAACCATGTCACCCAACACCAGCCGATCTTTTGTTAAGAAAACTATATATCTATGTTTTGAAAGTATGCTAATGTCATATTCACTTCTTGGGTGAACATAGATATAGAAAAGTTTTACTATTTATCTTCTAGTAGGAACCACGCTTAAATCTTGATAGTCTAGAATTGTGGAGCACAAATGATATTTTATCATTACGATAGCGAATTAAAAGTTTGCACCAAGCGGGCATTACATGTTAAATTAAGCTTTTAGTTTATGATGTATCTACAATAGAGCAACATTGAAAGCACTACCAGATTATAGATATATCTACTAAGTTGAATCATCAAAATGCTTTTATTTTATGAACTTTAAACAGATAAAAGAAGTAAAAATAATACTTGATGAGACATGCTTTGACATGCTATTAAATCAATCAGTAAATGATCGGAAAACCAAGTTTAAAATTAGAAGATGGAAAAAATATTTAAGGCTTAACTTAGTTATCAGACAAATGAATACCACGATTTTACATGAAAATGCATCATTCATTGGGAAGAAGCTGAAATGGCATTTACCGGAGTGAGTACATTACAGTTTATGTAATGTATTAAGGGAATCAAACAACAATATTCACAACGTAGTCATTAAATTAGTATTGTTTAGGGGAAGATTATTCCCTCGATAGTTTTTTTTCAAAAAGGAAATCAAATATGGCATTTATATCATGCTTTGTTTTCTTGTACACCAAAATATAACAAAAGCAAACTCCTTGACTTAAGGTAATTGTTAGTCCCGCCAATATTGCTGTATTTGTAAATAATAATTCTGCAAAATATAAGTTATCGTAATGAAACAGTAATTAATTCGAGCCCACTGAATTCACAGTGTTTCCTTAAGGAATTTAATCCCCTCCTAGTACCCAAGGTTATGGATTATTTTCTCCCAGGATAGAACGAATCACACACTGGTGTAGCGGTACATCAAACCCCAGTGTTTCAGCGAACACAAAGTTCGGTAGCAAATCACACTTACAGTTGCTTTGTTTGAAGTTAAAACAATGCAGAACGAAGGAGTAGAAACTTAAAAAATCGTATGGAAAAGTTGAGAGGAAGGAGTGCAATGTATAGCCAAAGTTGAGCGTTTCAGTTTTTGTGTTGTATTTCGTTTGGTGTTGTGTGTCTTTCTTCAACAGCTGCTGCACATATTTATAGCAGTCAGCTTTGAAGATGAACGACCCTTCACCCTCCATTGTGGAGCATGCAAGCACTTACAAATGCGGATAATCTTACGTTAATATTTACTATTAACAAATAAATTTGGTCCAAAAAAAATTAATCAATCAATTGACCAAATCCGAATCCGAAACCGAAGCCGAAGCCGAAGCCGAGCCGAGCGAGCGACGACGGCGATGGCGACAGCGCGAGGCTTGCTTTCTTCTTAACTCTTTAAGAGCTACAAGAAGAGAAATTATATATATACCCACTAAAAATCTTTTCCTCTTCCAATATGGGACAATGTCTCATTGTCAAGAGGGGAAAACTTAAAATTTTACTCAAAAATTTTATTTTCCCTCCATTTTCCATTCACTCTCATTTTAAGACTATTTCATATTAAATAACAAAAACCTCAACAATCCCCCACATGAATGGGGAATGGCTATATCACGGAAGTATGCATGAAAAAACTGTGTGATTTGCAAGCAAGGATTAATCGCATCTGGATAAGTAGGTTTCCCTTTGAACTTTCCGTAGTGAACTTATGTCAGATATACTCGGTCAATCGGTAGATTTGATATCTTTGAACCGTCGAACTTTGGTGTATACCTAGACAACCATAAGTCACACGACCGACCCTTAACCGTCTTTGGCTCTCATTGTTGTGTTCGTTTCAGCTATGAACACCGCCTGGTTTCATAAGTGCGTAGAGAACTGGCCTTACAAAGTTCTCCTTGAAGCGGCTAACACTTCACACTTACATAGGTGATTCCTAAACGTGTCATCCTATAGATACACTATTTGATATACCCTGTATCAAATTGAGAAATCATTAAAAAGCCTTAATGCTTTATCCTTGGTACTGAACATTGTCTCATCACGAGAACGGACTAAAATTTTATTTGACAATGTTGAACCGTCATTAATGACTTTGTTTGATCTCCTTGAACCTAGATCTTGGGATCTCCAGTCTTCTAGGTAGATTTACCGCCATAATGACTTGTTCTCGGCCATAGCCCCATTCCCCTTGATGATTTCTCAACTACCTCTCTAGTTAGGCCTTTTGTAAGTGGATCCGACACATTATCACTTGACTTTACATAGTCAATCGTGATAATTCCTCTAGAGAGTAATTGCTTAACAGTTTTATGTCTTCGTCGTATATGACGAGATTTACCGTTATATATAACGCTCCCAGCCCTTCCAATTGCCGCTTGACTATCACAATGTATGCATATTGGTGCCAACGGTTTGGGCCAAAATGGAATGTCTTCCAAGAAATTCCGGAGCCATTCAGCTTCTTCACCGGCTTTATCTAAGGCTATGAATTCAGCCTCCATTGTAGAGCGGGCAATACATGTTTGTTTGGACGACTTCCAAGATACCGCTTCTCCACCAATAGTGAATACATATCCACTCATGGACTTAGAATCAGTTAAACCGGTGATCCAATTTGCATCACAGTATCCCTCAATCACCGCAGAGAATTTACTGTAGTGCAAGTCAAAGTTCTGGGTATGTTCTAAATATCCCAAAACTTGTTTCATTTCCATCCAATGAGATTGTCCTGGATTGCTCGTATATC
The DNA here is from genome assembly GCF_000715075.1 of Nicotiana tabacum. Taxonomy (NCBI): domain Eukaryota; kingdom Viridiplantae; phylum Streptophyta; class Magnoliopsida; order Solanales; family Solanaceae; genus Nicotiana; species Nicotiana tabacum. The sequence goes on along the minus strand of NC_134101.1, from coordinate 16,813,378 downwards.
GACTCAGTTTACTTATAGCACAAGCTATATCTGGTCGTGTACAATTCATGATATACATTAAGCATCCCAACACATGAGCATAATCCAATTGTGATATGCTTTGGCCTTTATTCTTTGCTATTGCAAGATTCACGTCAATTGGAGTCTTTGCAACTTTAAAGCTCAAGTGCTTGAATTTTTCAAGTATTGTCTTAATATAATGAGATTGTGACAATGCCAGACCTTGAGGAGTCTTATGGATCTTAATTCCCAGAATTAAATCAGCAACTCCCAAGTCTTTCATATCAAACTTGCTATTGAGCATACGCTTAGTAGCATTTATGTTGGCAATGTCATTACTCATTATCAGCATATCATCCACATATAGGCAAACAATGACTATGTGATTTGGAACATTTTTAATGTACACACATTTATCACATTCATTTATCTTAAAACCATTTGACAACATTGTTTGGTCAAATTTCGCATGCCATTGTTTGGGTGCTTGTTTTAGTCCATAAAGAGACTTAACAAGTCTACATACCTTCTTTTCTTTACCTGGAACCACAAACCCTTCAGGTTGTTCCATGTAAATTTCTTCCTCCAACTCTCCATTTAAGAAGGTCGTCTTAACATCCATTTGATGAATTTCAAGACCATACACTACAGCTAATGCTACTAACATCCGTATGGACGTAATTCTTATAACTGGAGAGTATGTATCAAAGTAGTCTAGACCTTCTCGTTTTCTATATCCTTTGACTACGAGTCTTGCCTTGAATTTATCAATAGTGCCATCATCTTTGATTTTTCTCTTAAAAATCCATTTAGAACCCAAAGGTTTATTTCCAGGAGGAAGATCAACCAATTCCCATGTATGGTTGTTCAATATGGATTCTATTTCACTATTGACTGCCTCTTTCCAAAACAATGATTCGGAAGAAGTCATAGCTTCTTTAAATGTTTGAGGCTCATTCTCCAATAAGAAAGTTACAAAATCTGGTCCAAATGAAGTAGAAGTTCTTTGACGTTTACTACGCCTTGGATCCTCCTGATTACATGTACTTTCTTTTGTTTCTTCCCGAGGTCGTTTAGATCCTTCACCAAATGACTCACATTCCTTTTTATACGGATATATATTTTCAAAGAACTCAGCATTATCTGATTCTATTATCGTATTATTATGAATGTCGGAATTTTCTGATTTATGAACCAGAAATCGATATGCTTTACTATTTGCCGCATATCCTATGAAAACACAATCAACGGTTTTCGGTCCTATCTTTACCCTTTTGGGTTTAGGAACTTGCACTTTTGCCAAACACCCCCACACTTTAAAATAATTCAAGTTGGGCTTCTTTCCTTTCTATTTTTCATATGGAATGGATTGTGTTTTGCTATGGGGCACTCGATTTAATATTCGATTAGCCATAAGAATGGCTTCCCCCCACAAGTTCTGTGGCAAACCAGAACTTATCAACAACGCGTTCATCATCTCCTTTAATGTGCGATTCTTTCTTTCCGCAATCCCATTAGATTGGGGGATGTAAGGGGCTGTTGTTTGATGAATAATTCCATATTCTAAACATATTTCTTCAAAAGGAGATTCATATTCACCACCCCTATCACTTCTTATCATTTTTACTTTCTTGTTAAGTTGCGTTTCAACTTCATTTTTGTATTGCCTGAATGCGTCTATTGCTTCATATTTACTATTCAATAAGTAAACATAGCAATATCGAGTACCATCGTCAATAAAAGTTATGAAATACTTCTTTCCACCGCGAGATGGTATTGACTTCATGTCACAAATATCTGTGTGAATTAAGTCTAAAGGATTTGAATTCCTTTCAACTGACTTATAAGGATGTTTAACATACTTAGATTCCACACATGTTTGACATTTTGATTTTTTGCATTCAAACTTAGGCAGTACTTCCAAGTTAATCATTTTCCGCAAGGTTTTATAATTGACATGACCCAAACATACATGCCATAAATCATTTGACTCAAGTAAGTAAGAAGAAGCTGAAATATTATTATTGTTTTCCACAACCATTACATTTAGATTGAAAAGGCCCTCGGTGAGGTAACCTTTTCCTACAAATATTTCATTCTTACTTATGACAACCTTGTTGGACACAAAAACGCACTTAAAACCGTGCTTAACAAGAAGTCCAGTAGAGACTAAATTCTTTCTCATTTCGGAAACATAAAGGACATTGTTTAAAGTCATGACCTTGCCAGAAGTCATTTTCAGAAATATCTTCCCATATCCTTCAACTTTTGCTGTTGAAGCATTTCCCATATAAACTGTCTCTCCGGGTCCAGCAGGAGCATAAGTAGCAAAAGCTTCTCTAACTGTACAAACATGGCGAGTGGCTCCTGAATCAAACCACCACAGTTTAGGATTTTCCACCAAGTTACATTCAGAAAGCATGGCACACAAGTTATCAACATCATCATGCTTTACTACCATATTTGCTTGACCCCTTTTCTTGTCTTTCTTCGGAGCACGACACTCCGTAGATTTATGTCCGATTTTCCCACAGTTGTAGCAGTTTTCACTGAACCGCTTCTTGCTTGGGTTGTATTTTGGACCAGAAGCCTTCTTCCTCTTTTTGTTATCTTCAACAATATTTGCTCCCATTATTGTTGAATTTCCACGGCCTCTCCTTTCAGCAGCTTTATTGTCCTCTTCGATTCTCAACCGAACAATGAGATCTTCAAGGGACATTTCCTTTCATTTGTGTTTCAAATAATTTTTGAAGTCCTTCCACAACGGAGGCAACTTCTCAATCATTGCTGCTACTTGGAATGCTTCATTGATGACAAGACCTTCAGCAAGTAGATCATGAATAATCACTTGCAATTCCTGAACTTGGGTAATAACAGACTTGCTATCTACCATTTTTTAATCCAAAAATTTTGCGGCAACGAATTTCTTCATCCCGGCATCTTCAGTTTTATATTTCTTTTCAAGCGCATTCCACAATTCTTTTGACGTCTCCACGCCACTGTATACATTATACAGATTATCATCCAGTCCGCTAAGAATATAATTCTTGCATAAAAAATCAGAATGCTTCCACGCTTCAATCACGATAAAGCGTTCATTCTCTGGAGTTTTATCTGGCAGATCAGGAACATCTTCCTTGATGAACTTCTGTAGACATAACGTAGTTTAGTAGAAGAACATCTTCTGCTGTCAGTGCTTGAAATCAATCCCGGAAAATTTTTCGGGTTTTTCTGCCGGTGCCAATGCCGGTGTTCGGCTTGTCGATGCATTGGCAGTCACCGTCGAAATAGCTTAGTTTTCGCTCTCAGTCGTCATTTTTTCTGTAAAAGAATGACACAAACAAACGTTTAATACACGTTTTCAAACTGGAGTAAAAATCACGTAGATTTTAATCTCCAACAAAACGCCACGAAAGCTTTACTCTCCAAAACGGGAGTACATAAAACCACAAAGGTTTTAGTTTGCAGAATAATAAGAATAACACAAATACAGAAATAAATATTAAATTCCTTCAGATTGTTAGTCCCGCCAATATTGCTGTATTTGTAAATAATAATTCTGTAAAATATAAGTTATCGTAATGAAACAGTAATTAATTCGAGCCCACTGAATTCACAGTATTTTCTTAAGGAATTTAATCCCCTCCTAGTACCCAAGGTTATGGATTATTTTCTCCCAGGATAGAACGAATCACACACGGGTGTAGCGGTACTTCAAATCCCAGTGTTTCAGCGAACACAAAGTTCGGTAGCAAATCACACTTACAGTTGCTTTGTTTGAAGTTAAAACAATGCAGAACGAAGGAGTAGAAACTCAAAAAATCGTATGGAAATGCTGAGAGGAAGGAGTGCAATGTATAGCCAAATTGAGCGTTTCAGTTTTTGTGTTGTATTTCGTTTGGTGTTGTGTGTCTTTCTTCAACAGCTGCTGCACATATTTATAGCAGTCAACTTTGAAGATGAACGACCCTCCACCCTCTATTGTGGAGCATGCACTAGCTTGTTTGTGGAGCAAGCACTTGGCCATGGTGGGAAGAGCATTAGGTGGCTGCTATTGCAGCTGGTGGTCAATACACGGATTGGACCATATCCGTTATAAATGCGGATAATCTTACGTTAATATTTACTATTAACAAATAAATTTGGTACCAAATCCGAAGCCGAAGCCGAGCGAGCGACGACGGCGACGGCGCGAGGCTTGTTCTTCTTAACTCTTTAAGAGCTACAAGAAGAGCAATTATATATATACCCACCAAAAATCTTTTCCTCTTCCAATATGGGACAATGTCTCATTGTCGAGAGGGAAAAACTTAAAATTTTACTCAAAAATTTCATTTTCCTTCCATTTCCCATTCACTCTCATTTTAAGACTATTTCATCTTAAATAACAAAAACCTCAACAGTAATTACATTTCCTTTTTCTGAAATATTTGTGAGATTTCAAAAAAACTTGGCCACCGGATAAATGCATGGATCAAAATAACTATGATATCTTATTTCCACTTACATTTTCAATTTCACATCAACTTCATTTATACTCGAATTTTTCTGATTCCTTGATTTATCTTTTAGAGTATCATTTTGTGTTTATTCAAGAGATAATTTTATTTGTACCCAGTTATGCTGTAAAGTTTCACTTTCTCTTTTATCCAAAACTTAAGCTTGTGCATCAATTAGTTAAAAATACAAAAAGGATCTCTGCTCTTGCCCTCCGGTCTTCATAAAAGCTCTAGTTTGTGTAATGAAGAAAGTTCACAAAAGAAGTAGAAGAGAGAAAATTAAAAGATAGTTTTACATCCATATTATTATTTTGAACATTTAGACTATCCTCGAATTCTATTTTAAACCAATTTTGATTCATTTGTTGCGCCTTATCTAATATAACCGGATTAATAGCACCCTGATCAAATCAATGGTAGCCTGATCAAATTAAAGAACATTTTTCTTCCCGTCTTAGCAATGATTCCATTTAACATTCTTAGGAATTCTATTTATTTTTCACGCGCCTGATCCAATGTAACCAAACTGATGGCAGCCTGATCAAACTAAAGAACATTATTCTTTGCATCTTGCAATGGTTCAAAAAATATCAGTACAATCATAACATGAGAAATTAAAATTTTACACCCCAAATATTAAAAGGACACGATTAAAGAGCTAGAAAAACCAACATGCAAAGAATAATGTCACGACCCAAAATTCCACCACAGGCGTCGTGATGGCACCTAGTCTCTAAGAATAGGTAAGTCGATTTCAATTACATTTTGAAGCTATTTTTTTTTGAAACTAACAGCGAAAATAATTACAATATACAACTACCCAAGACTAGTAGTACTGAGTCACGAACTCTAACTGAATATATGGAATGATCACGAGGACCGAATATACAATACTGTTTGATTACAAATTAACAGTACAATGAAATAAAAAGACTCCTAGGGACTGCGACGACTAAGCAGCTCTACCTTGAATCCTTACGATCCCGCTTTAACTCTGCTCAAGTTCGATGTCTCCAATACCTAGCTCTGCAAAAAAAATATACAGAAGTGTAGTATGAGTACACCATGGTCGTTACCCAGTAAGTATCAAGACTAACCTCAGTAGAGTAGAGACGAGGTACAGTTAAGACACTCACTAGTCTAATAACATGTGCAATATAATATACAAAATAACAGGAAACAAATAACAATAAGGGCAACATAAAACAACCAGTGATGTGCACAGTAAGAAAATAAAATCATCACTAATATCGCTCAACAATTGATAAATATATTTACACCCAGTTAAATCAAGTTCTTCAATTAAATATCTTTCACACATAATTCGTACGAATAAAACTCTTTTTCAAATATAATTTCCTCAAATAAACATCTTTCGAATATAAAAGTCTTTCAATAAATATCTTCAAATAAAATTTCTTAAATAAATATCTTTCAAATACAAATCTTTCATATAATTCTTTTTGAATAAAAATCTTTCCAAATAAATATTTTGAATATAATTCTTTCAATTAAAAGTCAACATGTGACACCTCATTTTAAAATCATAAAAATACGGGTCTCAGCCCATTTTCATATTTTTAGTAAACACGGGTCTCAACCCATTTTTTATGTTTTCACGGCACCTCGTGCCCATAATTAAATCATCATATTTTCTCGGCACCTCGTGCCCTCATTGCATATCACAACTGCACGGACAACTCACGTGCCAAATATCATTATCATTTCATCACAGCACCTCGTGCTCACATTACATATCTCAACTGCACGGACAATTCATGTGCCAAATATCCTCATTATTTACTCACGGCACCTCGTTCCCACATTTTATTTTATAATCCGCCTGGCCATAGCCACAGGCTCTCAATTTCAACATAAATCAGATTGTTATCAATTTACCAACAACAAGACAAATTGCACAAGGTATAAAAATAAATACAAGAAAATCACAACATCATATGAAATTCATCAACACCACAACCCCACATCATCACATATCGTCCCTGACAATATCGTCCCTGACAATAGCCACCCTTATCACTCCTATAGCCACCCTTATCTCTCCGCCCAGACAATATCAATAGCCACCCTTATCGCTCCTATTGCCACCTTTATCGCTCCGCCCAGACAATATTCCAACAACACAACAACAGTAAAATGCCACCCTTATACCCACATAATATCAACGGTGAAATGCCACCCTTATCTCCTCAAAATAATAATTTACACAACACAACAATTTACACGGCAAGTTATCACGACAACATAACAAAATTAATTCAAATTACAGTTTGCTCAATGGCCACAACAAATTCCAAGGATATAACAAAATTAATTAAATTCACAATAAATAGCCAAAAGCTCCACACAATGTGTACAACACCCAAAAATAACCAATAGAGATAGAAACTACTCAACCTAAAGCAAAGTATTCATTAAATTCAAATTTTTAATAATTATATAAACACCTCTTCTTAAGTTCATTTAATTAATTTTTTGCAGAGGAAAAATCCATAATGAAATTCAATTCCAATAATTATCAAAATAACAAATTCACGAAATTACATAAATAATCAAGTAACAATCACATCAAATTATCATATAACAACATATTCAACAACAACAAGGATTTAGGCACGACAAATGGATGATTAAATATATACCAACAATTACCCAATTTACCACACAATATGCTCAAGACTTTAACTCAATAAAAATTTACACATCTAAGCCGAGTACATACTCGTCACCTCACGTACACGGCTTTTCACATTTCACAAATGGCACATAAGACTCGATGCCTAAGGGGTAATTCCCCCACTCGAGGTTAAGCCAGACACTTACCTCTTTGAAGTTATGCCGATATTCCAAAATCGCCTTCTTGCTTGAATTGACCTCCGGACCGCTCAAATCTATCCAAATTAATTGTATAACTTCATTAAAATTCATCAGAAACAATTCCGGATAATAATACGTCGACTTAAAATTTTATTCCAAAAAGTCAACAAAAGTCAACGCGGGACTCGCCTCTCGGAACCCGACATAATTTTCATAAAATCCGAACACTCATTCCGATACGAGTTCAACCATACCAATTTTATTGAATTTCAATAACATATCGACCTCCAAATCTTAAATTTAAACCAAGAGGGTTTTTCTAAAATTTTCAACCTATTTTACTAATTTAGTGATAAAAACAACAATAGATTCATGTAATTGAACCAAAATCAAGTTAGGAATTCTTACCCTAATGTTTTCCTTGAAAAACTCTCGAACAATTGCCTCACCCGAGCTTCCTTGGTCCAAAAATGGAAGAATGACACAAATTTGTTCTTCGCGTTCGCGACACCCCCTCGCGTTGGCGATGAACAAATTCTTCAAAAGTCTTTTTCAAACTCTTCTCAGATAGTCTATAGTATAATAGTCATAACATTTTGTACAAAACTCCAAATGATAAATGGTTTGACTTTCTGAAAACTAGACTTCAAGAGCTATAACTTTTATGTGTTGCTCATCTCCCAATTCCTTATAGATTACGAGATATAAACTTCCAAAGTCGGCCCTGTACAACAGAGATTTCCAAACTCTTCCCGAATAGCCTATAGTGTATTCACCATAACCTTTTGTACACAACTCTAAATGACAAATGGTTTACTTTTCTGAAAACTAGACACAAAGGGCTACAATTCTTATTTTTGGATCATCTCCAAAGTCCTTATAGATTGCGAGATATGAGCCTCTAAAATCAGACGACGAACAGCAAAATTTCCTTCTTCGCGAACGCAAGAACCTCTTTGCGAACGCGAAGAACAAAGTCCCAACAGCAAAATCCTTCTTTGCGAACGTGAGAGGCTCCTCGCGAACGCGAAGAACAACACCAGAACCAGCAACCAGCAGCATCAAAACACCCAAACTTGGTCCGGAACCATCCTGAATCAAACCCGAGGCCCCCGGGACCCCGTTCAATCGTACCAACCAGTCTCAATACATAACACGAACCTGCTCGAGGCCTTAAATCACATCAAACAATATCAAAGCCACGAATCATACCCCAATTCAAGCCTAATGAACTTTAAAATTTTAAATCCTATATCTTGTGCCGAAATACATCAAATCAATCTGGAATGACTTCAAATTTTGCACACAAGTCATAATTGACAAAACGAAGCTATTCCAATTTCCAGAATCGGATTTCGGCCCCGATATCAAAAAGTCAACCCCCGGTCAAACTTTCCAAAAATTCATCTTTCGCCATTTCAAGCCAAATTGCTCTACAGACCTCCAAATAATTTTCCGAAAACGCTCCAAAGTCTATAATCAATATATGGGGCTATTGATATCATCAAAATTCCATTCCGAAGTCGTCTTCACACAGTTCTGACTACGGTAAAAATCCTAAGACTTAAGCTTCCGTTTTGGGGACCAAGTATCCCAAATCACTCAGAATCATCCGGTAACTGAATTCAACCATGCACGCAAGTCAATGCACATAATAAGAAGCTGCTCAATACCTTATGCCAGCAGACGGGGCTTAAATTTTTAAAATGACAAGTCGGGTCGTTACATTCTCCACCTCTTAAACAAACGTTCGTCCTCGAACATGCTAATAAATATTCTGAGGTTACCGAATTGATGATTTTTACTTTTACACATATACTCATGGTTGGTCCCACACTACTACATTGGAGGTAAGTCCGGCAACACCATCGCATTTGAGATTATTTCTTTTATCCATATTTGTGAACCTTAAGACCAATTTCTTACACTCCAAACATTTTCAGAAAGTCCGATTTTTCATCAACGCACGATATTAGTCTCAACTGGCTGTAGCAACTCGTGCCTACGCACACATCAACTTTCTTGATAGTGTTAAAGTACTTCAAAACTTTTCTGGGGTGTTTCATTCTTCCCCGCTTAGGATCATTCGCCCTCAAACACATAACATAATTTGTCTCTTCTTTTGCACGTCTCAATCCCCCAAATTTTTACTAACTCCCAAAGTTTTCAAAAACTTTTGCAGAGTCTCCCCTGTAATTGGGCCTAACCACCTGCCAGAGTAATACCAAAATAACTCCTACAACACATCCGCAACCCAACAAAACACCACATGGTATATATCAATACATTAATCTCAGCATTGCATTATCATAATGATATCAGGACATGAAGCACATCATATGTATGCTCATCACCACATCTCTGGTCTTAAAAGCTGTTCATAATTAATTCCAGAAACAAATCATCAATTAATCTCATATTAACCATCACCTCGTTTCGAATTTTCACAACACTGACAACAGAACGTGAGGCATGAAGACCTCATGATTACTTACTCGGATTAATGAGTCATATTTAACGCCACCTGGGCACTCACCTCATAGGCTAAAACTCAATATTTACAGCACAAAAATGGCTTAATATGAACATAAAATATACAAGCATTATCAAATAAGCCTAACATGAATGACTCCCTATTAATATTATTGCACAAATTAAATTTCACAAGGGAGAATTTTAAACTAATAAACATTTCACCACATGGACCTCGTCCTTATATAACTTCCATCGCGGCTTGCAGCCCGGTTTAAATATTTCACACCATATAAAAATACGAGGATCTCGTCCTCAACTCCGAATCACAAGTATTTTGCACATTGTGCCAACTGAAATTTCAATTTCCTTTCTTTCTTCTTTTCAATAAATTTCATAAACAGTTTTCATAACACATAATGAACCCTCATATTGGTAGGGCATATAATTCATAAAAATTGGAATCGATTATTCCGAAACACATTAAACCCACAGTAATGAATAATAAAAATTACTTTTGGACTTATATCCCTCACTAGTGTACAAAAATAAAATGACAGACACGGGTTCACATCCTTAAATCTCCCAACATGGATAAACATATAAGTGGGTCACAAATTTACGAAGCTCACCCATAAGTGGAGCATAATAGGAGGACTCACCTCAATATTCAAAACCGAATCAAATTAAGGGACATTATCCTTTATAATAAAAATCAGGATCGTACTTGTAATGACACCATCTGATGTATTGGCCCCAGTCAAATCATAGTGATTATAACAACGTATCGGGCCTCCACCTTTTAGGCACCCACTACTCACCTGTCCTCCACCTCTAGCTGAATGCGCACGTGGTGTATCAACTGGAATAAAGCTTGTAGCTGGAGTGTATTGATGAAATCCACCCCTCCCAAGTCTGGGACAATCTCTCATGATATGCCTAGTATCACCACACTCATAACAACCTCTCTGAGGTCATGACTTCTCAAACTGAGACTGTGCCGGATAACTAGAATAACCACTGTAAGAATCTCGTGTCGGTGGTGCACTATAAACTGGAGCACCCCGAATAATCTGCTATGCGAACTGAGCTGACTGACTACTCGAGCCTCCGCTATAATGGGTTCTAGTGTCACGACCTCAAATTCCCACCTTCAGACCGTGATGGCGCCTAACATTTCACTTGCTAGGCAAGCCAACGTTAGAATAATATTAACCAATTTTTAAACAATCTTTACATTATTAATAATCAAGGAACCAAAAGCGGAAGCAAAGTTTGAAATATAGTGAAATAATCCATAAAAATAACGGTGTCTAAATACCATCCCAGAATTTGGTGTCACAAGTGCACGAGCTTCTAAAATAAATGCAAATAAAGTTCTGAATAAAATAAAGCTGTCTCAAAATTAACACACAGCTAAAGTAAAATAGACGGAAACTTCAGAACTGCGGACGCCATACAGTTATACCTCAAGTCTCCTCTGGTAGTTGAAATCCGAGCAAGTCTATGATATGCCGCTGGGACCAACTCTAAAATTTGCACAAGAAGTGCAGAGTGTAGTATCAGTACAACCGACCCCATGTACTGGTAAGTGCTGAGCCTAACCTCGACAAAGTAGTGACGAGGCTAAGGCGAGTCACTTACATTAACCTATACACAATATTAGTAACAAGAACAATAATAGAAATAATTCAAGTAGCTCATTTATAATAATTGAAGCCAACTCAGCAGTCATAACTAATTATCATTTCCATCAATTCTGTTGCAGCGTGCAACCCGCTCTCACAATATATTCACATTCAGTTCTGTTGCGGCGTGCAACCCGCTCCTCCAATATATTCATTTTGATCAAGTCTGTCATATATTTATTTCAATTAAGTATATATAGACTTTTTAATAAGTCTGTTGCGGCGTGCAACCCGATCCTCCAATATTGACTTTTAATAAGTCTGTTGCGGCGTGCAATCCGATCCCCCAATATTAACTTTTAATAAGTCTATTGCGGCGTGCAACCCGATCCTCCAATATGGACTTTTTAATAAGTTTGTTGCGGCGTGCAACCCGATCCTCCAATATGGACTTTTAATAAGTCTGTTGCGGCGTGCAACCCGATACTCCAATATGGACTATTAATAAGTCTATTGCGGCGTGCAACCCGATCCTCCAATATATCCATTTACCAATTCTTATAGAAGAAATTTGCCCAATAAATGCAACAATTGATATAAAATTATAAGACAACAAGAATACAATAATTATGATTAAATCATGAAACAAACAATGACAAATAGCAAATTATTATGGAAATCAGGGAGAAAATAGGCAGTTTAATATTAAATATGCTAAATGTCAAATAACAATTAAAACGCATAATTCAAATAGCATGTAACAATTAATGCAGGAATTCAAGAATTAATATTTGACAAAGAATAGGAGAGAAATAATTATTATAATAATTAATTTATGATTAAAAATAATTTATGATTTTTTTTCAAGTAAGCAGGTAAACAATTAATTTCATGACGTATAGACACTCGTCACCTCGCCTATACGTCATTCACATGCTTTTCACATAACAAATAATTTAAGGGTTCTATTCCCTCAAGTCAAGGTTAATCACGACACTTATCCCGCTTTGCAAATTCCAATCAATTATTCAACCACAACTTTTCCTTTTAAATTTGTCTGCGCAAAATGGCCGCACCTGCGAAGACCCCAGGCCAGCCCAGTCCCGCATCTGCGTGATTTGGTGCGCATCTGTGGACACGCTTCTGTGAGAAGATGTCCTCTTCTTCGATCGAAGCCTTGACATGCCTGGGTGCATCTACGATGGAACGCTCGCATCTGCGAGAAAAAATTCGTAGGTGCGATTACAACAGAAGGAAAAAAAATTCAGATTTTGCTTAAGTCCAATTCTTGATCCGATTTCAATCCGTATCACTCTCGGGGTACTCGGGACCCCGTTCGGATATACCAACAAGTCCAATAACATAATACGGACTAACTCGGGGTCTCTTATCACGTCAAACAATGCTGAATATACAATTCACACCCCGATTCAAACTTTGAGTTTTAAACTTTTCAATTTGCAAACCTCGTGCCAAAACATATTAAATGAATCTGGAATGACTTCAAATTTGGCACACAAGTCATAAATGACATAACGGAGCTGTTCAAATTTCCAGAATCAGATTCCGTCTCCGATATCAAAAAGTTAACCCCGTGGTCAAACTTGGAATCTTTAGCCTTTAAATTGCTAGTTTCGTTAAATGGTCATAACTTGAGCTAGGGGCCTCTAAATTAAATTTTGGGCATACGCCCAAGTCCCAAATCACGATACGGAGCTCCCAGAACTGTCAAAACACTGATCCGGGTCTGTTTGCTAAAACTGTTGACCAAAGTCAACTCAATTGAGTTTTACAGCTTTATTACACATTTTAATCTATTTTTTACATGAAAACTTTCCGAAAAATTTTACGGACTATGCACGCAATTCGAGGAATGATAAATGGTACTTTTCGAGGTCTTAGAACATAGAATTACTTATTAAATTTAAAGATGACATTTTGGGTCATCACATTCTCCACCTCTAAAACAAACGTTCGTCCTCGAACGGAGTTAGAAAAACAAATACCTGAGCTGGAGAAAAGGTGTGTATATTTACTCTGCATGTCCGACTCGGACTCCCTGGCAGATGCCTCTACCGGCTGACCTCTCCATTGCACCCGAATGGAAGGATAACTCTTAGACCTCAACTGTCGAACTTGCCGGGCTAGAATAGCCACCGACTCCTCCTCGTAAGTCAAATCTTTGTCCTATTGGACTGAGCTGAAATCTAACACATGGGACGGATTACCATAATATTTCTGGAGCATAGACACATGAAATACCGGATGAACCGATGATAAACTAGGTAGCAATGCAAGCTTGTAGGCTACTTCACCCACCCTTTCAAGAATTTCAAAGGGTCCGATATACCTAGGGATCAACTTGCCCATCTTTCCGAACCTCATTACACCTTTCATAGGTGAAATCCGGAGCAATATTCTTTCTCCAACCATGAATGCAATATCACAAACTTTACGGTCAGCATAAATCTTTTGCATAGACTGAGCTGTGCGAAGTCAATCCTGAATAATCTTGACCTTATCCAAGGCATCCTGTACCAAATCGGTACCCAAAAACCGAGCCTCTCCCGGTTCAAACCATCCAACTGGCAATCGGCATCGCCTTCCGTATAATGCCTCATATGGAGCCATCTGAATGCTCGACTAGTAGTTATTATTATAAGCAAACTCCACAAGTGGCAAGAAATGATTCCAAGAACCTCCAAAGTCTATAACACAAGCGCGGAGCATATCTTCTAATATCTGAATAGTGCGCTCTAACTGTCCGTCTGTCTGTGGATGAAATGTTGTACTCAACTCCACCCGCATGCCTAACTCACGCTGTACAACCCTCCAGAAATGTGAGGTAAACTGCGTACATCGATCTGAAATAATAGACACGGGTACACCGTGAAGGCGGACAATCTCACGAATGTAAAGTTTCAGCTAACCTCTCTGAAGAATAGGTAACTGCCACTGGAATGAAATATGCTGACTTGGTCAACCTGTCCACAATGACCCAAACTGCATCAAATTTTCTCTGAGTCCGTGGAAGCCCAACAACAAAATCCATAGTGATACGCTACCACTTCCACTCAGGAATTTCTAACTTTTGAAGCAAACCACCAAGTCTCTGATGCTCGTACTTAACTTGCTGACAATTCAGACACCGAGCTACATATGCAATTATATCCTTTTTCATTCTCCTCCACCAATAATGTTGCCAAAAATCTTGATACATTTTGGCGGTACCTGGATGAATAGAATACCTGGAATTGTGTGCTTCTTCAAGAATTAATTCACGAAGCCCATCGACATTAGGCACACAAATACGACCCTACATTCGCAGAACCCCATATTCCCCTACAACAACCTGTTTGGCATCACCGTGCCGCACCGTGTCCTTAAGGACAAGTAAATGAGAATCATCATACTGCCTCTCTCTAATGCGCTCATATAAAGAAGACCGGGCGACTGCGCAAGCTAGAACCCAACTGGGTTCTGAAATATCTAACCTCACGAACTGATTAGCCAAAGTATGAACATCTGCAGCTAATGGCCTCTCACCAACCGGAATATACGCAAGACTGTCCATACTAACAGCCTTTCTACTCAAAGCATCGGCCACCATATTGGCTTTTTCGGGGTGATACAAAATGGTGATATCATAGTCTTTCAACAACTCCAACCATCTTCTCTGCCTCAAATTAAGATCCTTTTGTTTGAACAGATACTGAAGGCTACGATGATCAGTAAATACCTCACACGAGACACCGTAGAGGTAATGCCTCCAAATCTTCAGCGCATGAACAATGGCTGCCAATTCTAAGTCATGAACAGGATAATTCTTCTCGTGAACTTTCAACTGTCGCGATGCATATGCAATTACCTTGCCATCTTGCATTAATACTGCACCAAGCCCAATGTGAGATGCGTCACAATATATCGTATACGATCCTGAACCTGTGAATGGGACACCTTTCTGGGTCAATTTGGTCAATGGGCTTGCTATAGATGAAAACCCTTCCACGAACCGACGGTAATAACCTGCTAAACCCAAGAAACTCCAGATCTCTGTAGCTGAAGTAGGCCTAGGCCAATTTTGAACAACATCTATCTTCTTAAGATCCACCTTTATGCCTTATGCCGATACAACATGTCCCAAAAAGGCAACCGAGTCTAACCAAAACTCACATTTTGAAAATTTGGCATATAACTAATTATTCTTCAAAGTGTGAAGCACACTTCGAAGATGCTGCTCATGCTCCTCCCGATTGCTGGAGTAAATTAAGATATCATCAATGAATACAACCACAAAATAATCCAAATAGGGCTTGAACACCCGATTCATCAAATCCATAAATGGCGCTGGGGAATTTGACAATCCAAATGACATCACTAGGAATTCATAATGCCCATACCGAGTCTGAAAAGTTGTCTTAGGGATATCAGATGCCCTAAACTTCAACTGATGGTAACCAAACCTCAAATCGATCTTCGAAAATACTTTGGCACCCTAAAGCTGATCAAATAAGTCATCAAATCTTGGCAGCGGATATTTGTTTTTAATAGTTGTTCATGATCAATTACCGAATTTCCAATTAACCTCATGTTAATAAAAACTCTCGTTGCGAACCTTCACAATACTGATAACGAGATGCGAGGCATTAAGACCTCATAGTTATTTACCCTAATTAACGATTAACATTTAACGCCACATGGGCGAGCACCTACCTCGTAGGTTAAAACTCAATAATTACAAAATTTAATATTTTGGCAAATATGCACAGAGAATTTCATACAAGAATTTTCAAATAAGCCTAACAGGCATGACTCCCTATTAGTACTATAGTACAAATTTAATTTCACAAGGAAGAATTTAAGCACAAGAATTTTTATCACAAGGATCTCGTCCTTATATAACTTCCACCGCAGCTCGTAGCTCGGTTTAAACATATCAATTTATTTTAAAATGCGAGGATCTTGTCCTCAGTTCTGAATCACAAGTAATATGCACATCGTGCCAATCAAAACTTTCTATTTTCTCTTTTTAAATAACTTCCGTTAAACAAAATCACAACACTTAATGAATCCCACACCGGTAGGGCATATAATTCACAATTTGTAATTAATTATCCGGAAATTACATCAAAACTTATCGAAATGAGTACCAGAAAGCCACCTTTAGCCTCACAGCTCTTATTAGTGTCCAACATGGAATGATAGGCGTAGTTATCTCCATAGAACCTCCCAACTGGAGTAAACACATAAGTAGATTATAGAATTACGAAGCTCACTCATAACTGGAGCACAATAGGAGGACTCGTCTTGATACTCAGAACCGAATCAAGTTAAGGAAATTATTCCTTTATTTTAAATCGAGGTCGCACCCATAACGACACCATCTGATGTAACGACCTCTGTCATACCATAAAACAAATATAACAACGACTGGGTCTCCACCTCTAGGAAGCCTTCTACCCACCTGTCCTCCACCCCTAACTGGTCGTGTGGGTGGTGTAGTAACTGCAATGGGGCACGTAGACTGAGTGCTTTGATGAAATATGCCTCTCCCGAGTTTGGGACAATTTTTCTCATGATGTGCCTAGTATCATCGTATTCATAACAACCCCTTTGCGGATTTGGCTGCTCACATTGAGTTTGTGTCAGATAACTGGAATAACCATTGTAGGAAACTCATGTCGGTGGTGCATAAAGAAAAACTTACTGGAGTACCCCGAGTAATCCGATGTGCGAACTGGGCTGGCTGACTGCCCGAGCCCCCGCCATAATGATTTATACTTGCAGAGTAGAATCCACTGAATCCTCCAGAACCTCGAGACCTCCTGGTCTCCTTAGTTTCACCCCGAACACATACTAATATCTTGGCAACTTCTACCACTAGCGGAAATGAAGTATCAGCCTGTAGCTCCAGAGTCGTACACAATTTTTTTCGATCATAATTAAGTCCTTTAATGAGTTTGTGGACTCGCTCTCTGTCTGCTCTGCCCTCTTCATAGGCTTGCCACGAACACCGGTGGAGAATTATCTCTCCCAAGGCCAATTTCTTCTTTTATTATGATGACTCAACATTGTTGAGCTGACCCTTTCTTAACATACTCTTCGATTCTTATTTGGGGTAACCCTTACCCCTATTTATACACAACGATCACAAAAGTAGACCTCCATACAGACAAATCTTGGCACGAACCACATAGTCTAGAACCTCGTAAACCACTGTACTTCCTCCGAAGCACCCTAAAATCCGCAACCGTGACGTCTACGCTGAGTAGACCTTCTGTAAATTTAATGTTGTTTTTCTAACTCCTTTGGTACTGAAGTATAGGATTATTAAAGAGGCGGACATACCGCAAGTCCCAACCTTATCCTCTACAAAATCTCAGGCCTTAAACATGTGTAAATTTTGGGGAACCTTTCAGTACCACATATATACATTTCAGGCCAAAACTGACATCACACATGACCCAGCAATCCATTCATTGATAGTGGACTCCTCCACTCGGTGCAAAGTCATAGTTCACCACGTCCGATGATCCACAATATTAACCTTCACAGCTCGTATAAATCAACTAGATGCCAAGGTCCATTGCACCCCCCATATGATTCACTGGGTTATCTCTTAGTACGTCCGCATCTTCAGTTGGAACCACACATTGAGGCAATATGCGAGAATCTTTGGCTCTATCATAGTCCATCTGCGGCATCACTAACCGTCGACGCACAACTGATACCGAGTGCGCAATGTCATACACGAGTGGATACAAAGCAATACGAGATATATGTTTCAAGCAAAATCAATGCCGCACGATAAGGAATGAAAGAAGTGATATTGTTCCTAAACTTCATAGCCTCTGAGAGATAAGTACAGATGTCTCCGTACCGATCCTTTAGACTCTACTAAGCTTGCTCGTGACTCATGAGACCTATGTAACCTAGTGCTCTGATACCAACTGTCACGACCCGAAATTCCCACCTTCGGACCGTGATGGCGCCTAACATTTCACTTGCTAGGCAAGCCAACGTTAGAATAATATTAATAATTTTTTAAACAATCTATAAATTATTAATAATCAAAGAAACAAATGCGGAAGCAAAGTTTAAAATATAGTGAAATAATCCATAAAAATAACGGTGTCTAAATACCATCCCAGAATTTGGTGTCACAAGTGCACGAGCTTCTAAAATAAATGCAAATAAAGTTCTGAATAAAATAAAGCTGTCTCAAAATTAACACACAGCTAAAGTAAAATAGACGGAAACTTCAGAACTGCGGACGCCATACAGTTATACCTCAAGTCTCCTCTGGTAGTTGAAATCCGAGCAAGTCTATGATATGCCGCTGGGACCAACCCCGAAATCTGCACAAGAAGTGCAGAGTGTAGTATCAATACAACCGACCCCATGTACTGGTAAGTGCTGAGCCTAACCTCGATGAAGTAGTGACGAGGCTAAGGCGGGTCACTTACATTAACCTGTACACAATATTAGTAACGACAACAATAATAGAAATAATTCAGGTAGCTCATTTATAACAATTGAAGCCAAATCAACAGTCATAACCAATTATCATTTTCATCAATTCTGTTGCAGCGTGCAACCCGCTCTCACAATATATTCACATTCAGTTCTATTGCGGTGTGCAACTCGCTCCTCCAATATATTCATTTTGATCAAGTCTGTCATATATTTATTTCAATCAAGTATATATAGACTTTTTAATAAGTCTGTTGCGGCGTGCAATCCGATCCCCCAATATTGACTTTTAATAAGTCTGTTGCGGCGTGCAACCCAATCCTCCAATATGGACTTTTTAATAAGTCTGTTGCGGCGTGCAACCCGATCCTCCAATATTGACTTTTAATAAGTCTGTTGCGACGTGCAATCCGATCCCCCAATATTGACTTTTAATAAGTCTGTTATGGCGTGCAACCCGATCCTCCAATATGGACTTTTTAATAAGTCTGTTGCAGCGTGCAACCTGATCCTCCAATATTGACTTTTAATAAGTCTGTTGCAGCGTGCAACCCGATCCTCCAATATGGACTTTTAGTAAGTCTGTTATGGCGTGCAACCCGATCCTCCAATATATCCATTTACCAATTCTTATAGAAGAAATTTCTCCAATAAATGCAACAATTGATATAAAATTATAAGACAACAAGCATACAATAATTATGATTAAATCATGAAACAAACAATGACAAATAGCAAATTATTATGGAAATCAGGGAGAAAATAGGCAGTTTAATATTTAATATGCTAAATGTCAAATAACAATTAAAACACATAATTAAAATAGCATGTAACAATTAATACAGGAATTCAAGAATTAATATTTGACAAAGAATAGGAGAGAAACAATTATTATAATAATTAATTTATGATTTAAAATAATTTATGATTTTTTTTCAAGTAAGCAGGCAAACAATTAATTTTACGACGTATAGACACTCGTCACCTCTCCTATACGTCGTTCACATGCTTTTCACATAACAAATAATTTAAGAGTTCTAATCCCTCAAGTCAAGGTTAACCACGACACTTACCTCGCTTTGCAAGTTCCAATCAATTTTTCAACCACAGCTTTCCTTTTAAATTTGTCTTCGAAAGCTTCAAATCTATTCACAAACAATTCGATATATTCAATACTAATCATAGGAATTAATTCCATATGAATTTACTAATTTTCCGGATAAAAATCCGAAATTCATTTAAATATTCGACAGTGGGACCCATATCTCAAATCTCGGAAACACTCATGAAATCCGAACACTCGTTCCGATACGAGTTCAACCATACAAAAATTGTCCAATTCCTATATCAAATGGACCTTCAAATCTTAACTTTTCATTTTTGAAAGATTTTATAAAAATCTGATTTCTTCCATCTAAATCCGAAATAAATGATGAATATAGACATAGATTTGTGAAATATAATCACTTTTGGTTAAAGAACACTTACCCAATTCAAAGTCGTGAAAATCCCTCTTGAAATCGCCCAAATCCGAGACTTGAAACTCAAAAATGAGTAAAAATGGCGACTTCCGAATTTATGGGTTCTGACCAGTCATTTTCGCATCTGTGGATAAAAGTTCCGTATTTGCGGATTCGCATTTGCTAGACAAAGCTCGCTTTTGCGATGCCAGGATGCTAGATGAAGTTCTACATCTGTAGACACTCCTGTCGCACCTGCGACATCCACTTCTGCGCAAAATGGCCGCACCTGCGAAGACCCCAGGACAGCCCAGTCCCGCATCTGCGTGATTTGGTGCGCATCTACGGACACGCTTCTGCGAGAAGCTGTTCGCTTCTGCCATCGAAGCCTTGACACGCCTGGGCACATTTGCGATGGAAGGCTCGCATCTGCGAGCTCGCACCTGCAGGCAAATATCCGCAAGTGCGATTACAACAGAAGGATAAAAAAATCAAATTTTGCTTAAGTCCAATTCTTGATCTGATTTCAATCCGTATCACTCTCGGGGTACTCGGAACCCCGTACGAATATACCAACAAGTCCAATAACATAATACGAACTTACTCGGGGTCTCGTATCACGTCAAACAATGCTAAAATTACAATTCACACCCCGATTCAAACTTTGAGTTTTAAACTTTTCAATTTGCAAACCCCGTGCCAAAACATATTAAATGAATCCGAAATGACTTCAAATTTGGCACACAAGTCATAAATGACATAACGGAGCTGTTCAAATTTCCAGAATCGGATTTCGGATCCGATATAAAAAAGTCAACCCCGTGGTCAAACTTGGAATTTTTAGCATTTAAATTGCTAGTTCCGTTAAATGGTCATAACTTGAGCTAGGGACCTCCAAATTAAATTCCGGGCTTACGTCCAAGTCCCAAATCACGATACGGAGCTACCGGCACTATCAAAACACGGATCCAGGTCCTTTTGCTAAAAATGTTGACCAAAGTCAACTCAATTGAGTTTTAAAGCTTTATTTCACATTTTAATCCATTTTTCACATGAAAACTTTCCGGAAAATTTTACGGATTGCACATGTAAGTCGAGGAATGACAAATGGTACTTTTCGAGGTCTTAGAACACAAAATTACTTATTAAATTTAAAGATGACATTTTGGGTCATCACATTTAGTTGAAGAGTAAAATCCACTGAATCCTCCAGATCTTCGAGACCTTTTGGCCTCCTTAGACCCCCTTTCCTCGCCTAAAACATCCTCAATCTTCCTTGCAATCTCCACTACTTGTTAAAATGGAGCATCAGTTTGCAACTCTCTAGCCATGCATATTTTAATATCATAATCGAGCCCCTTAATGAATCTGCGGACCCGTTCTCTGATTGTAGGAACTAAGATAGGTGCATGACGGGCTAACTCACTGAACCTGATAGCATATTCTGACACTGTCATAGTACCCTAACGCAACCGTTCAAACTCCATGTACCATGCATCTCGGAGAGTCTGGGGAACAAACTCTTTCAAGAACATTTTCGAAAATTGAGTCCAAGTTGGTGGTGTTGCATCGGCCGGTCTACCTTCTTCATAGATTTGCCACCACCGATACGCTATGCCTGACAGTTGAAATATAGTAAAGGTAACTCCGCTCACTTCCACAATACCCATGGTGCGGAGAATACGACGATAATTTTCGAGAAATCCTTGGGCATCCTCTGTAGCTGTGCCACTGAAAGTTGGTGGATCATATTTCTTAAACCTTTCAAGTCTCTTTTGTTCTTCTTTTGATGCCTCGGGCCTGACCTCAGGCCGAACCAGAATAACAGGTTGTACCGGTACTAAACCCGGAACTTGACCAATATGAAACTGCTGCTCTGGAGTTGTGGTAGGAGTCTGAGCTACTCCCCCAATCTGCAAAATATTTGGTGCAACAGAGATCAATCCCGCCTGAGTTAATGTACCAAACATACTAAGGAACTGTTCTAAGGTCTCCTGAAGTTCGGGAGTAACAACAGGTGCTTCTGGTACCTGTCCCCCAATTGGTGCTACTAGTGGCTCCTCAACTATTGTTCTGACAGGTGCTCTAGTCGCAGCACGTGCCCTTCCTCGACCTCTACCTCGGCCTCCACCTCGGCCCCGGCCTCTTGCAGCCCTAGCAGTATGTGCGGATGCCTGCTCAGCTAACCCAGTATCATGTGTTCTCACCATCTGTGAGAGAATGGAGATACAAAGGTTCAAATTCCAAATTCAACAAATTTCGCACGACAGGAATGAAAGAAATAGAAATTTTCTAACAGTTCTATAGCCTCTCGAAGATAACTACAGACGTCTCTGTACCGATCCGCAAGACTCTACTACACTCGTTCATGACTCGTAGAACCTATGGACCTAGAGCTCTGATACCAACTTGTCACAATTCAAAATCCCACCTCAGGTGTCGTGATGGCACCTAGTCTCCAAGACTAGGTAAGCCGATTTCAATTACATTTTCAAGCTATTTGTTTTGAAACTAACAGCGGATATAATTACAATATACAACCTCCTAAGACTAGTAGTACTGAGTCACGAACTCTAACTGAATACATGGAATGATCACGAGGACCAAATATATAATACTGTTTGATTACAAATTAACAGTACAATGAAATAAAAAGACTCCAAGGGACTGCGACGACTAAGTAGCTCTACCTTGAATCCTTACGATCCCGCTTTAACTCTGCTCAAGTCCGATGTCTCCAATACCTGGCTCTGCACAAAAATATGCAGAAGTGTAGTATGAGTATACCTCGGTCGGTACCCAGTAAGTATCAAGACTAACCTCAGTGGAGTAGAGACGAGGTACAGTCAAGACACTCACTAGTCTAATAACCTGTGCAATATAATATACAAAATAATATGAAACAAATAACAATAAGGGCAACATAAAACAACTAGTGATGTGCATAGTAAGACAATAAAATCACCATTAATATCGATCAACAATTGATAAATACATTTACACCCAGTTAAATCAAGTTCTTCAATTAAATATCTTTCACACAAAATTCTTACAAATACAATTCTTTTTCAAATATAATTTTCTCAAATAAACATCTTTCGAATATAAAATTCTTTCAATAAATATCTTCAAATATAATTCCTTAAATAAATATCTTTCAAATACAATTCTTTCATATAATTCTTTTTGAATAAAAATCCTTCCAAATAAATATTTTGAATATAATTCTTTCAATTAAAAGTCACCATGTGACACCTCATTTCAAAATCATAAAAATACGGGTCTCAGACATTTTTATATTTTTCGTAAACACGGGTCTCAGCCCATTTTTCATGTTTCCATGGCACTTCGTGCCCATAATTAAATCATCATATTTCTCCGGCACCTCTTGACCTCATTTCATATCACAACTGCACGGACAACTCACATGTCAGATATCATTATCATTTCATTACAGCACCTCGTGCCCACATTTTATATCTCAACTGCACGGACAATTCACGTGCCAAATATCCTCATTATTTACTCACAGCACCTCGTGCCGACATTTCATTTTATAATCCGCCTGGTCATAGCCATATGCTCTCAATTTCAATATAAATCAGATTGTTATCAATTTACCAACAACAAGATAAATTGCACAAGGTATAAAAATAAACACAAAAAAATCACAACATCACATGAAAATCATAAACACCACAACCCCACATCATTACATATCGTCCTTGACAATAGCCACCCTTATCGCTCCTATTGTCACCCTTATCGCTCCTATAGCCACCCTTATCGCTCCGCCTAGACAATATCAATATCCACCCTTATCGCTCCTATTGCCACCCTTATCGCTTCTATTGCCACCCTTATCGCTCCGCCCAGACAATATTCCAACAACACAACAACAGTGAAATGCCACCCTTATACTCACATAATATCAACGGTGTAATGCCACCCTTATCTTCTCAAAATAATAATTCACACAACACAATAATTTACACAATAAGGTTATCACGGCAACATAACAAAATCAATTCATATTACAGTTTGCTCAATGGCCACAACAAATTCCAAGGATATAACAAAATCAATTAAATTCACAACAAATAGCCAAAAGCTCCACACAATGTGTACAACACCCAAAAACAACCAATAGAGATAGAAACTACTCAGCCTAAAGCAAAGTATTCATTAAATTCAAATTTTTAATAATTATATAAACACCTCTTCTTTAGTTCATTTAATTAATTTTTTGCAGAGGAAAACTCCATAGTGAAATTCAATTCCAATAATTATTAAACCAACAAATTCACGGAATTACATAAATAATCAAGTAACAATCACATCAAATTGTCATATAATAACAGATTCAACAACAACAAGGATTTAGGCACGACAAATAGATGATTAAATATATACCAACAATTACCCAATTTACCACACAATATGCTCAAGACTTTAACTCAATAAAAATTTACACATCTAAGCCGAGTACATACTTGTCACCTCGCGTACACGGCTTTTCACATTTCACAAATGGCACATAAGACTCGATGCCTAAGGGGTAATTCCCCCACTCGAGGTTAAGAAAGACACTTACCTCTTTGAAGTTATGCCGATATTCCAAAATCGCCTTCTTGCTTGAATTGACCTCCGGACCGCTCAAATCTATCCAAATTAATTGTATAACTTCATTAAAATTTGTCAGAAATAATTCTGGATAATAATACGTCGACTTAAAATTTTATTTCAAAAAGTCAACAAAAGTCAACGCGGGACCCGCCTCTCAAAACCCGACAGAATTTTCATAAAATCCGAATACCTATTCCGATACGAGTTCAACCATACCAATTTTATTGAATTCCAATAACAAATCGACTTCTAAATCTTAAATTTAAACCAAGAGGGTTTTTCTAAATTTTTCAACCCAATTCACCAATTTAGTGATAAAAACAACAATAGATTCATGTAATTTAATCAAAATCAAGTTAGGAATTCTTACCCCCAATATTTTCCTTGAAAAACTCTCGAACAATCGCCTCACCTGAGCTTCCTTGGTCCAAAAATGGAAGAATGACACGAATTTGGACTTTATTCTGCTGCCCACGGGTTTGTTCTTCGCGACACCCCCTCGCGTTCACGATGAACAAATACTTCAAAAGTCATTTTCAAACTCTGCTCATACAGCCTCTAGTATAATGGTCATAACATTTTGTACAAAACTCCAAATGATGAATGGTTTGACTTTGTGAAAACTAGACGCCAAGGGCTATAACTTTCATTTGTTGCTCATCTCCCAATTCCTTATAGATTACGAGATATAAGCTTCCAAAGTCGGCCCTATGCAACAGAGATTTCCAAAATCTTCCCGGACAGGCTATAGTGTATCCACCATAACCTTTTGTACACAACTCCAAATGACAAATGGTTTACGTTTCTGAAAACTAAACACAAAGGGATACAACTTTCATTTTTGGATCATCTCCAAATTCCTTATAGATTGCGAGATATGAGCCTCTAAATTCAGGCGACGAATAATAAAATTTCCTTCTTCGCGAACGCGAAAATCAAAGTCCCAACAGCAAAATCCTTCTTCGCGAACCCGAGAGGCTCCTCGCGAACGCGAAGAACAACACCAGAACCAGCAACCAGCAGCATCAAAACACCCAAACTTGGTCCGGAACCATCCTGAATCAAACCCGAGGCCCCCGGGACCCCATCCAATCGTACCAACTAGTCCCAATACATAACACGAACCTGCTCGAGGCCTCAAATCACATCAAAGCCACGAATCATACCCCAATTCAAGCCTAATGAACTTTAAAATTTTAAATCCTATATCTTGTGACGAAACACATCAAATCAATTTGGAATGACTTCAAATTTTGCACACAAGTCATAATTGACATAACGAAGCTATTCCAATTTCTAGAATTGGATTCCGGCCCCGATATCAAAAAGTCAACTCCCGATTAGACTTCCCAAAAATTCAACTTTCGCCATTTCAAGCCAAATTCCTCTACAGACCTCCAAATAATTTTCCGTACAAGCTCCTAAGTCCATAATCTCCATACAGAGCTATCGACATCATCAAAATTCCATTCCGGAGTCGTCTTCACACAATTTCCACTACGGTAAAAATTCTAAGACTTAAGCTTCCATTTTGGGGACCAAGTGTCCCAAATCACTCAGAATCATCCGGTAACTGAATTCAACCACGCACGCAAGTTAATACACATAATAAGAAGCTACTCATGGCCTTATGCCGCCAGACGGGGTTTAAATTCTTAACGACAAGTCTGGTCATTACAAATAAGAAGTATTTACTTAATGAATAAGACAGAAAAAATACCTTAGGAAAAGCTAAACCTATATATAATAATAGACATAATTAATTTCAGTGAAAGACATCTGCTTGTATTATATGATCAAAGCATAAAATTAAATTTGTGGTACCTGAAGTACGACTACACAACGACAAATGATAATATTTTTTCAATATATAAAACTTCATCTGCTCCTTCCATGTATCTCGTTTTTGCAATCGTACTTCTTTCATGTAATGACCCAACCGGTCATTTTAACTTTTAGAAACTCGTTCCCTAAAATATAACTCCCCGAACATGCTTTTATTAATTTATGGCTCGCGGGGATGGTTGGTTCGGGATTTTGAAGTGTGTGGGTTGAAATCGAAACACTTGGTTCCTTAAGTTAGCTTTAAATGGATAAGTTTGACTTCGGTCAATATTTTGAGAAAACGACCCCAGAATCAGGATTTGACGGTTTCAATAGGTTCGTATAATTATTTTGGACTTGGGCGTATGTCCGAATCGGGTTTTGGATAACCCGTGAGCGTTTTAACGCTAAATAGTAAAAAAAATTTAACTATTTGAAGGTTTAAAATTCTTTAAATTTGGTTTGGAGTAGGATTTTGGGTAATTAAAGTCCATTTGGAATTATGAGTTTGGGAATAGTTCCGTATAGTAAATTAAGACTTGCACGCAAATTTTCGTGTCATTCCGAGTAGTTTAAGTATATTTCGGCGCAATGGAGGTAAATTGAAGAACTTGAAATTCTTAAATTTGAATCAATTTGGTTTAGGGTATGATTCTTAGATTTGATGTTGTTTTAGGCATTCCAAGAGTTCGAGCGAGTCCGTTTTATGATTTCAAACCTATTGGCATGTTCGGGCGGGCCCCCGGGGGTCCTGAGTGTTAACCGGACGAGGCTCGGACCAATTTTGGAAAACTGAGAAAGCACTAAAGCTCCTAGCTACTGTCATAATCGCACCTGCGCTTGGACAGCCACAGGTGCGAGCTCGCAGGTGCGCAAGAGAGGAGCCTGCCCAGCCATCACAGATGCGGAGTAATTTGGCGCACCTGCGAACGCGCAGGTGCGAAGGTCTTGTGCGCAAAAGCGGAGGGATGCGCAGGTGTGAAGGAATGGGCGCACCTGCGCTTGCGCAGAAGCGAGCTCTTTTTCCGCAGGTGCGAAACCAAGAACAGAGGAAAAATGTGCACCTGCGAGAAATTTCCGCAGGTGCGAAAGCCACATATGTGGTACCTCTTCCGCAGGTGCGAAAATTATTATTGGGCAGAATGGTTAAAAGTCGTGGCTCAGACATTTTGAGCCCATTTTTCCTCCATTTCCTGGCGATTTCAGAGCTTTTGAGAAGGGGGTTTCAACTAGCAATTGAAAGGTAAGTTAATTCCACACCCCTTGAGTTAAATACATAGATTATAGGTAGATTATAACTAGTAAATCTTAGAAATCAAGGGTTTAGGTGAAAAACCTAGATTTTTATAAAAATGAGATTTTAACAACGAAAATAGTTATGGAATTGCGTAGAAATTATATATTTAAGTTCTTGAGATTATGGGTAATATTTTCATCCAAAAAATTCCAGAATCCGAGCACGTGGGCCCGAGGTGAATTTTAGGAATTTTACTATTTTGGATAAGGTAATTTATTTAATAGATAAATTTTGAATCATTTAGCATATTAATTATTATGTATAATATTTGGATAGTTATGGATTTTTGGTGTCGAATCGAGAATTCAACGCGACGTGGTAATCGGGAAGTGGACTTTGAGATGAGGTAAGTCTCTTGTCTAATCTTGTGAGGGGAAAATTATCCCATATGGATTAAATTGAATAATTGTTGCTATTTGCGGGGGCTACGTATGCACGAGGTGATGAGAGTCTGTGCGTAGCTACTATTAATGCTAAAGTCCGGGTAGTTGAGGACTCAAAGCATGAATTACATGTGTACATTGTATTCTTTGTTTAATTAATATTAATTGATATATATAAATGTATTGTGAATTGTCAGATAAAGATATTAAAGGATGGAAGTCTCATATGCTTGATTTTTGGTTTAAATTAATTAATTGTTAAAATAAATCCTCCCGAATTTATCTTATAATAAATATATTCTCCTTCTGGAGGTACATAAGAAAATGTCCTCCTTTCTTGTGGAGCGGGCCGAACGCCTCGGCAGGATAGATGCATCTATGGATCGCGCTGCATGTCCCTCGGCAGTGTACACGACACTCTGGATCGGGCCGTACGTCCTCGGCAGAAATCGTGCTTAATAATAATAATTACACGATACTTTAATAGTTATTTCAAGCTTGCGAAGCTAATTGATAAATTGGAGAATCCTTGAAATTTAATGAATTATTATTCCTATTTGTTAAGGAATTAATTGTTATTCCTGTAAATGAGATTAATTGATAAATTGGAAATTATTTGAATTTAAGGAATTTAATTAATATATTGAGAATTGTTGCATTTGAAGGAATATGATTATTTCCGCTGGTTAAATAAATTATTGTAAATTCTGTGAATCATGCTGATTTAGATATTCTAGTTGTATTTCAGTTATTATTATTGACCCATAGTGAGTGTCAAAGTCGGCCATCTCGTCTCTACCACTTCGAGATTAGGCTTGATACTTACTGGGTACACGTTGTTTACGTACTCATACTACACTTGCTGCACTTTTTGTGCAGGACCTGAGGTAAGTACTAGTGGGGGACCTATCATCTTACACCCACGTTATCTAAGGGCATAGTGGTGAGCTGCCTTTCTGAGCCGTTCTGCAGCTACTAGTGTCTCTCCTTGTATTTTTCATTCTATCTATTTTTATTTCAGACAGTAATTGAGGTTTTGTATAATCTACTTGATACTCATACACTTGTGACACCCGGTCTTGGCACACACATTGGTAGAATTTGGTATTTTATTATTTTCTTGGTTTTAAATTTTGTCAATATATGCTTAATTTATTAAGTTGGCTTGCCTAGCTGTAGTGTTGGGCGTCATCACGACCTATAGGTAATATTGGGTCGTGACAACATGGTATCAGAGCACTAGGTTCATGTAGGTCTCACAAGTTATGAGCATGCCTAATAGACTCTTGCGGATCGGTACGGAGACGTCTGTACTTATCTTCGAGAGGCTATAGGGTCTTAGGAAATTACCTTTCTTCATATTCCATCGTGCAATAGTTGTAGTTCTAAATATCCTTCTCTTATTCTCTCTCAGATGGTGAGAATGCGCTTGAATGAGGTTCCAGGCCAGGGAAGTACTCCCCCAGTTGCTAGAGGCCGAGGGAGGGCTCCAGTCCGTGGTAGAGGGCGAAGACGTCCCAGGACTATTCCAGTTATGCCGCCATTGGGTCCAGTAGAGAACTCCATTGTTGAGGAACATGATGAGGTGCCTATGGCAGAGCCAGCTCCGGTGGATTTCACATCTGCAGCAGGATTCCAAGATGTCATGGGTCATATGCTGTGGTTCATGGACAATATGACTCAGGCCGGTTTATTTTCGGCAGACCCAGCCACATCTCAGGCGGGCGGGGGAGCACAGACCCCTACCGCACAAGCTCATGGACAGGCAACTGCTGTATATCAGACCCAGGGTGCACTACTCGTGGGTGGAGCCCAGCCAGTGGTAGCAGCTACACCTGAGCCCAGGCCAGCTGTAGCCGCCGATCCTCAGAAACTATTGGATCGATGGACTAGACTACATCCTCCCATCTTCGGGGGTGAGTGACATAAGGATCCACAGGACTTCATTGATCATTGCCGGGACAGACTGCACAACATGAGGATATTGGTATCTCATGGGGTTGACTTCACTACTTTTCAACTAGAGGGCAGGGCCCGTAGATGGTGGCAGTCTTATGTTCTTGCCAGACCAACAGATTCTCCTCCCATGACTTGGGACAGGTTCACCCGTATCTTCCTGGACAGATATATTCCACCCTCCTAGAGGGAAGAGTATCGGTTTCAGTTTGCGCAGCTCCAGCAGGGTCAGATATCAGTGATCGATTATGAGGCGAGGTTTTATGAATTATCTCGCCATGCACTTATGATACTCCCTACTGAGGCGGAGAGAGTGCGGAGGTTTGTAGCCGATTTACATACTGGCATTCAGGCTACTATGGCTCGAGAGGTTGCGATGGGTACTTCTTCTGAGCTAGTTGTGGAGATAGCCCGGAGGATTGGGGGTGTGCGTCAGCGGAGCCGAGAGAAGATTATGAGAGATAAGCGGTTTAGGTACTCTAGAGAGTTCAGAGGTGCTCCATCTGGGGGCATAGGTCAGTTCGTGAGGGGGCAGTCTAGCAGACCCCCTTTTCCAGCACCACCACATCCTCTGGGTACTCCAGTACGACCTTATCTCAGTGCTATACCAGAGAGTTCTTACCGCCCACCATCTATTTAGGGTCCTCCCAGTGGGTATTCAGGTTCCCAGGGCCAGACTCTTAGTCAGCAGCCCATCGCACCGAAGAGTTGTTATGAGTGCGGGGATCCCAGTCACATGCGGAGGTTTTTCCCCAGGCTTCGGGGTAGACCAGTACAGCAGGGTCAGCAGCCTATGCTTACCGGACCAGTTTCTCTACTAGCAGTCCGACCACCAAGAGGTGAAGGACAGGTGTGTAGGGACCGTCCTAGAGGTGGAGGTCAGCCAGTTGGCGCTCCAGCTCGGTTCTATGCTTTTTTGGTTAGACCAGATAAAGAGGCCTCAGATGTTGTGATTACATGTATTATTTCTATTTGCGGCAAGGATGCCTCAGTATTCTTTGATCCAAGATCCATATATTTATATGTGTCATCTCTATTTGCTCCATTCCTGGGTGTTTCTCGTGAGTCTTTGAGTACTCTTGTTTATGTGTCCAATCCTGTAGGCGATTCTGTTATTGTGAACCGGATCTACCGGTCTTGTATTATTACATTCTGTGGTTATGAAACTAGAGCAGATCTCTTATTGCTCGAGATGACTGATTTTGAAATTATTCTGGGTATGGACTGGTTATTTCCATATTATGCTATTCTAGATTGTCATGCCAAAACTGTTACCTTGGCTATTCCATCTTTGCCTAGGCTGGAGTGGAAGGGTTCGTCAGCTAGTTCATTTAATCAGGTTATTTATTTTATAAAGGCTCAACACATTGTTGAGAAGGGTTGTTTGGCTTATCTAGCCTATGTTAGGGATACTACTGCAGAGACTCCAGCTATTGATTCAGTGCCAGTAGTTCGGGCGTTCTCCGATGTATTTCCTTCAGATCTTCCAGGTATGCCACCTGATCGGGATATTGATTTCTGTATTGACTTGGCTCCAGATACTCAGCCTATATCTATTCCACCGTATCGCATGGCTCCGAAAGAATTGAAAGAGTTGACAGAACATCTTGAAGAGTTACTAGACAAAGGGTTCGTCAGACCGACTGTATCGCCTTGGGGTGCACCAAGATTATTTGTGAAGAAGAAAGATGTCACAATGTGAATATGTATTGACTATCGCCAATTGAACAAAGTTACTATTAAGAACAAGTACCCTTTGTCGCGTATTGATGACCTATTTGACCAGTTGCAGGGTGCTAGGGTGTTCTCTAAGATTGACTTGAGGTCGGGGTATCATCAGTTGAATATTCGAGATTTGGATGTTCCGAAAACTGCTTTACGTACTAGATATGGTCATTATGAGTTTCTGGTAATGTCTTTCAGTTTAACTAATGCCCCGGCAGCATTTATGGATCTGATGAACATGGTATTCAGGCCATATATTGATTCGTTTGTCATTGTCTTCATTGATGACATTTTGATCTACTCACGCAGTAAGGAGGAACATGAGCAGCATATGAGAGTAGTGCTTCAGACATTGCGGGAACAAAAGTTATATGCTAAGTTCTCTAAATGTGAGTTTTGGCTAGAGTCTGTAGCATTTTTGGGACATATTGTATCGGGCGAAGGTATTAAATTTGATCCCAGAAAGATTGAGGCAGTTCAGAATTGGCATCGACCCACTTCGGCGACTGAGATCAGGAGTTTTCTGGGTTTAGCAGGTTATTATTGTCAGTTTGTGGAAGGTTTTTCATCTATTTTAGCACATTTGACATAATTAACCAGAAGGGTGTTCAGTTCAGATGGTCCGATGATTGTGAGTCAAGCTTTCAGAAGCTCAAGACAGCATTGACTATAGCACCAGTGTTAGTGTTACCTTTCGGTTCGAGAATGTATACAGTGTATTACGACGCTTCACGCGTTGGTTTGGGTTGTGTATTAATGCAGGAAGGGCGAGTTATTGCATATGCTTCACGGCAGTTGAAGCCCCAGCAGAATTATCCGGTACATGATTTGGAGTTAGCTGCGATTGTTCACACCCTTAAGATTTGGAGGCATTATCTTTATGGGGTGTCTTGTGAAGTTTATACTGATCATCGCAGTTTGTAGTATTTGTTCAAGCAGAGGGACCTAAATTTGAGGCAGCGCAGATGGCTGAAATTACTAAAAGATTATGATATTACTATCCTATATCATCCAGGTAAAGCAAATGTAGTTGCAGATGCCTTGAGTAAAAAGGCGGAGAGTATGGGTAGTTTGGCTTTTATTTCAGCAGAATGAGAGGCCATTAGCTTTGGATATCCAGTCCTTGGCCAACAGACTTGTGCGGCTAGATATTTTAGAGCCCAGCCAAGTTCTTGCATGTGTCGTAGCTTAGTCTTCACTATTTGAGCAGATCAAGTCTCGCCAATATGATAACCCACACTTAATGGTTCTTCGAGAAATGGTACTACGAGGTGGTGCCAAGGAAGTTACTATTGGTGTGGATGGTGTTCTACGACTTCAGGATCGTCTGTGTGTTCCTAATGTGGATGAACTGAAGAAAAAAGATCCTGGAGGAGGCATACAGTTCTCGGTATTCTATTCATCCAGGTGCTACGAAGATGTATCGTGACTTGAGGCAGCATAATTGGTGGCGACGAATGAAAAAGGACATAGTTGAGTATGTATCTAGGTGTCTAAATTGCCAGCAAGTTAAATATGAGCACCAGATGCCAGGTGGCCTACTTCAGCAGATGACCATACCAGAGTGAAAATGGGAACGAATTACTATGAACTTTGTAGTTGGGTTGCCGCGGACCTTGAGAAAGTTTGACGCAGTTTGGATGATTGTTGACAGGTTGACCAAGTCGGCATATTTTATTCCTGTTGTGACTACGTATACTTCAGAGAGGTTGGCCCAGATTTATATTCAGGAGATAGTTCAGTTTCACGGTGTGCCAATTTCCATCATATCAGATAGAGGCCCTCAGTTTACTTCACATTTCTGGAGAGAAGTACATAGTGATTTAGGGACCCGTGTAGAGCTCAGCACAGCCTTTCATCCGTAGACCGACGGGCAGTCAAAGTGGACAGTTTAGATTTTAGAGGATATGCTCAGGGCATGTGTGATTGACTTTGGAGGTCAGTGGGATCATTTCCTGCATTTGGCTGAGTTTGCTTATAATAACAGTTACCAATCCAGCATCGAGATGGCTCCATTTGAGGCTTTATATGGCCGTCGATGCCGTTCACCTATCGGATGGTTTGAGCCCAGTGAGACTAAGTTATATGGTACTGATTTGGTAAAGGATGCCTTGGAAAAGGTAAAGTTGATTCAGGAGCGACTTCGTACAGCACAGTCCACATAGAAGAGTTACGCGGATCAGAAAGCGTGTGATTTATCATTTATGATAGGTGAAAAACTTCTCTTAAAGGTTTCGCCGATAAAGGGAATTATGAGATTCGGGAAGAAGGGCAAGTTGAACCCAAGGTTTATAGGCCCATTTGAGGTGTTGAGACGAGTTGGGAAGGTTGCTTATGAGCTTGCATTGCCTCCCAGTCTATCGGGAGTTCATCCGGTTTTCCATGTATCTATGCTCCGGAAGTATCATGCTGACCTATCACATATGTTAGACTTCAGCACAGTTCAACTAGATAAGAGTTTGGGTTATGAAGAAGAGCCATATGCCATTGTTGATAAACAAGTTTGCCAGTTGAGGTCCAAGAGGATTTCTGCAGTAAAGGTCTAGTGGAGGGGCCAACCAGTCGAGGAAGCGACTTGGGAGGCCGAGGAGGACATGCGTAGCAAATATCCACACTTATTTAGCACTCCAGGTATTATTCTAAACTCGTTCGAGGACGAACGTTTGTTTAAAAGGTGGAGAATGTAATGACCCAACCGGTCATTTTAACTTTTAGAAACCCGTTCCCTAAAATAAAACTCCCCGAACATGCTTTCATTAATTTATGACTCGCGAGGATGGTTGGTTCGGGATTTGGAAGTGTGTGGGTTGAAATCGGAATACTTGGTTCCTTAAGTTAGCTTTAAATGGACAAGTTTGACTTAGGTCAACATTTTGAGAAAACGACCCCGGAATCGGGATTTGACGGTTTTAATAAGTTCGTATGATCATTTTGGACTTGGGCGTATGTCCGAATCGGGTTTTGGATAACCCGTGAGCATTTTGACGCTTAATAGTAAAACAAAATCAACTATTTGAAGGTTTAAAATTCTTTAAATTTGGTTTGGAGTAGGATTTTGAGTAACTAAAGTCCGTTTGGAATTCCGAGTTTGGGAATAGTTCCGTATAGTGATTTAAGACTTGCACGCAATTTTTCATGTCATTCCGAGTAGTTTAAGTATATTTCGTCGCATTGGAAGTAAATTGAAGAACTTGAAATTCTTAAGTTTGAATCAATTTGGTTTAGGGTATGATTCTTAGATTTGATGTTGTTTTACGCATTGTGAGAGTTCGCGCGAGTCCATTTTATGATTTCAAACGTGTTGATATGTTCGGGCAGGGCCCCGGGGGTCCCGAATGTTAACCGGACGAGGCTCGGACCAATTTTGGGAAATTGAGCAAGGACTGAAGCTCCCAGCTACTGTCATAATCACACATGCGCTTGGACAGCCGCAGGTGCGAGCTCGCAGGCACGAAATAGAGGAGCCTGCCCAGCTATCGCAGATGCAGAGTAATTTGGCGCACATGCGAACACGCAGGTGCGAAGGTCTTGTGCGCAGAAGCGGAGGGATGCACAGGTGTGAAGGAATGGGCGCACCCGCGCTTGCGCATAAGCGAGCTCTTTTTCCGCAGGTGTGGAACCAGGAAAAGAGGGAAAATGCGCACCTGCGAGGAATTTCCGCAGGTGCGAAAGCCGCATATGCGGTACCTCTTCCGCAGGTGCGAAAATCATTGTTGGGCAGAATGGTTAAAAGTCGGGGCTCAGACATTTTGAGCCCATTTTTCCTCCATTTCTGGGCGATTTCAGAGCTTTTGAGAAGGGGGTTTCAACTAGCAATTGAAAGGTAAGTTAATTCCACACCCCTTGAGTTAAATACATAGATTATAGGTAGATTATAACTAGTAAATCTTAGAAATCAAGGGTTTAGGTGAAAAACCTAGATTTTTATAAAAATGAGATTTTAACCATGAAAATAATTATGGAATTGGGTAGAAATTATATATTTAAGTTTTTGAGATTATGGGTAACGTTTTCATCCGAAAATTTCGAGAATCCGAGCACGTGGGCCCGGGTGAATTTTAGAAATTTTACCATTTTGGGTAAGGTAATTTATTTAATAGATAAATTTCGAATTATTTAGCATATATTAATTATTTTATATAATATTTGGATAGTTTTGGATTTTCGGCGTCGAATCGAGAATTCAACGCGACGTGGTAATCGAAACGTGGACTTTGAGACGAGGTAAGTCTCTTGTCTAATCTTGTGAGGGAGAAATTACCCCATAGGGATTAAATTAAATAATTATTGCTAATTGTGGGGGCTACGTATGCACGAGGTGACGAGAGTCCGTGCGTAGCTACTATTAATGCTAAAGTCCGGGTAGTTAAGGACTCAAAGCATGAATTACATGTGTACATTATATTCTTTGTTTAATTAATATTAATTGATATATGTAAATATATTGTGAATTGTCTGATAAAGATATTAAAGGATGGAAGTCTCATATGCTTGATTTTCTGTTTAAATTAATTAATTGTTAAAAGAAATTGTTCTTCCTCTCGAATTTATCTTATAATAAATATACTCTCCTTCCTGAGGTACATAAGAAAATGTCCTCCTTTCTTGTGGAGCGGGCCGAACGCCTCGGCAGGATAGATGCATCTATGGATCGCGCCGTATGTCCCTCAGCAATGTACACGACACTCTGGATCGGGCCGTACGTCCTCGGCAGAAATCGTGCTTAATAATAATAATTACACGATACTTTAATAGTTATTTCAAGCTTGCGAAGCTAATTGATAAATTGGAGAATCCTTGAAATTTAATGAATTATTATTCCTTCTTTTTAAGGAATTAATTGTTATTCCTGTAAATGAGATTAATTGATAAATTAGAAATTATTTGAATTTAAGGAATTTAATTAATATATTAAAAATTATTGCATTTGAAGGAATATGATTATTTCCGTTGGTTAAATAAATTATTGTAAATTCTGTTAATCATGTTGATTTAGATATTCTAGTTGTATTTCAGTTATTATTATTGACCCATAGTGAGTGTCAAAGTCGGCCATCTCGTCTCTACCACTTCGAGATTAGGCTTGACACTTATTGGGTACACGTTATTTACGTACTCATATTACACTTGCTGTACTTTCTGTGCAGGACCTGAGGCAAGTACTAGTGAGGGACCTATCGTCTTACACTCACGTTATCTAGGGGCATAGTGGTGAGCTGCCTTTCTAAGCCGTTCTGCAGCTACTAGTGTCTCTCCTTGTATTTTTTATTCTGTCTATTTTTATTTCATACAGTAGTTGAGGTTTGTATAATCTACTAAATGATCATACACTTGTGACACCAGGTCTTGGCACACACATTGGTAGAATTTGATATTTTATTATTTTTTTGGTTTTAAATTTTGTCAATATATGCTTAATTTATTAAGTTGGCTTGCCTAGCTGTAGTGTTGGGCGCCATGACGACGTATAGGTGATATTGGGTCGTGACATTTCATCTCGAAGTAAATTTAAGTTCTTACACAACGAAACCAACAAATTTTAAAAAATCTAAGTCAAGAACAAAGGAAAAAAACACTAAGTGAAAAAACAAGTTCAAGAAAGAGAGAAGACAACAATTAAAAAAAGAAGAATAAAACAGGAATGACGAAGAGAGAATTAAAGTGATCCAAAGCTTGGTGTCTCTATGAAAAAAAAGCTTGGTGTCTCTTTGCAGACGTTCTTTCCGTCTTTTTTAAGCGTCGGTTCTTTTCCTCGTTTTCTTTGTTAGGCGTCTTTATGAATTATGTAGGTGTTTCTTTGTAGGTTTTTTTAATTTAATAGGATACTAAAATAAGAAGGGTAAAAAACTAATTTAACTTTTAAATTAAGGGGTTCCTGCTTTTATATATACTAGTCTCTATGTTCGTGCGATGCACGAGATATCTTGTGCTAAATATTAAACATGTACCAAAAGTAATACACTTTTAATTGCGTAACTACTTGTGATTAATATATGAAGTTCTGTAATAATTAGTTCCTTGAAATAAAAGAATATTAATATATAATTGAAACCAACTTATTAATAAAGTTTTATCATAATTAAAGGATAAAATTAGTTGCAAGAAGATATATTTTAAATTATTATATTAAAATTAATAAAAGACGACTAACTTGATAACGATAGTAGATAAGAGCATGAACGCAAAATACTATGTTTTCTCATATTAATTTATCCGTGTGTTGTCTTTCAATATATCACGAACAATCGTATCTTTCAAAGTTCTACACGTAAAACTTACAAAAAGCAATATACTTACGTACATGTCAATGTTCACATACACCCAATATATATTTTTTTACATAAAATCTAGAACAAATCAACCCAACCCACCTTCAACAGAGATAGAAGCACGAGAATATTGCTAACGTATACTAAGTCCGAAAGCATCCCGTAGCCTATCCGAAACTCACCCGAGCCCTCGGGGCTCCAAACCAAACATGCACACAAGTTCTAAAACATCATACAAACTTGCTCGCGCGATCAAATCGCCAAAATAACACCTAGAACTACGAATCGGACACCAAATCAAAGGAAGTTTTCAAGAAAACTTTAAAACTTATATTTTTACAACTGGACGTCCGAATCACGTCAAATCAACTCCGATTCTCACCAAATTCGGGAAATAAGTCATAAATATTATAGTGGACCTATACCGGGCTCCAGAACGAAAATACGAACCCGAGGTCATTAAATCCAACATCAGTAATTTCTTAGAAATCATTAAGCTTTCAAGCTTTTAATTTTTTATCAAAATTCCATAACTCGGGCTAGGGACCTCGGAATTCGATTCCGGCCATACGCCCAAGTTTCAAATCACGATACGGACCTACCAGAATTTTCAAAACACTGATCCGACTTCATTTGCTCGAAATGTTAACCAAAATCAACTTAGTTGAGTTTTAAAGCTCTATTTCCCATTTTAATCCATTTTTCACAAAAACAATTTTTGAAAAATTGTACGGACTGTGCACGCAAGTCGAGGAATGATAAATGGTGCTTTTTGAGGTCTTAAAACACAGAATTACTTATTAAATTTAAATATAATATTTTGGATCATCACATCTATTATATATACGGTGACACTAACATACGTAAGAAGATGGTAGAAGGTCATTTGATATTAAAGTATTTAAGTATTCTTCTTGGTAGTAATTGTTGGTATCATCTTCTACTGAGTCAACACTAAAAATTATTTTGTTCATAAAACTTAGCAATCAACCTTTTATTTAGTTGATCAACATATTTATTTCTGCTAGCTAAGATAGCTCTTTAATTTCTATCATGTAATTTGTACAAATTGCATTTTAATCTAATGATGAAAATATTTTCCTAATTAAATGCACTACTATTACCTTTGGGGTTGATAACCAAGTGTTCTAGAAGAACCAAATTATCTTTTATTGGATGCTCTTCTTCGATTTCGATTGGAAGCAAGAAGTCACTGAATGTTGGATATGTTCTTACTTTTATACTTTTTGTCATTTGAATGCTTTTTATTTGAGGCCATAAGTATAATTTTGGCAAGCTAGATTTTACTGTCTTTGATTTCGTCGATTTTGGAACTACTGGTAATACTTGATAGAAATCACCTCCTAAACTATTACTTTTCCATTAAATAGTTCATTGATATCCAATATATTTCTAAAACTCTAGCAATTGTTTCGATCCTTTGATTCTTATCCATAAGCACTTCGTCCCATATTATCAATTTGGCTTTCCTTATAAATTTAGTACTATTGCTCTGTTTTAATATATTTGTGATGGTTATTTCAGTTGTTTGAATAGATATATCAAATTTAAAGTGAGTTGTATGACCTCATAATAAAATCGTTGATGGTACACCACTTGTTATTATTGCTAACAATATCATGCTTCTTGATCTAACAATTGCAAGTACTGCATGACAGAGGAATATTATTTTGATTCCTGCGGAGGCATCTACAAAGGATAATTCCGCTAGTCGACTCTTTATAATATAGTATTGAAAACTTGTTCTTGTTCAGGATTTAGCTTTGATTGTGCTTCCTCAGACACTTGTATTCTTAATACTATATTAATCTTTTTTACTTTGTGATCTATTATTTTTAATCTCTAACACTCTTTTTATGGAATAAATTTATGTACCCTAAGATTTTTATTTTTAACTTGAAAAATAATTTTACTCATATGATGAATTTAAAGAATAATTGAATTGAATTCTCTTACTAAATAATTATTGAAAGATTTGATTATTTGGTCTTAACATAAAAGATAATTTATATTCTATTGATTCAGATTCTTAATATTAGTTCATCTCTTGTTTTGAATATTTAATCATAATTTATCTATCATAAATTTTATTTTCAAAGAGTTAAAAGATCGATCTAATATTCCACTTTTAGATCTTTATGTTTGCAAAATTATTAGTGGTATTAACTCTTACTTACATTTTTCTTTATCTTTCTCACACATTTATATTCTTTAAAATATTCTTAGTTTTTCTTTAGTAATTGGGTATATTTTTCAATATTACACAAAATATTAATTATAATAATAATAAAATATTATTTGAGTAGGAAAGTAGTTCAAATATAATATAAAAAATATATTATCGTGGAGATTTCTTTCTTCTTAATTTCAACATTTTATGCAGTCCATTTAACATTACTTTTATTTTTTCTTGGTATTGGATATTATAGAGTGATAATTGGCACGACCCAAAATCCATAAAGGTCGTGATGGCATCGGACACTGCTGTCAGACAAGCCAACAATAAATACTAAATAAATTCTCATTTTAATATTTTTGAAGTAATAGTTGTTCCCCTCAATTAAATAGCAGAAGATGAAATTTACAAAATACGTAATAATATCTTTAAACATTTCAAATACAGTGCAACCCATAATCATCCCAAAATCCGCTATCACAAGTGCATGAGCATTTACTAGGGAATTAAAAATAAAATACAGCATTTTTTCAGAATACAAATTAGAGAGGAAAATATAATATTTCTGAAGGAAACTCTGTTGACTGTGGATCGTAATATAGAATGCAGCTCACCTATGTACCCACAATTATTAACCACACCTTTGCTACCACAAGGCCGCTAGACAAATTCCTTATAGATTTTGAGATATAAGCTGTCAAAGTCAGCCCTGTGAAATACAAATTTCTTCATCTTCCTGGGCAGCCTGTAGTGTACTAGCCATACCTTTTTGTACACAAATTCAAATTCTAAATGGTTTACCTTTATGAAAACTAGACACAAAGGGCTATAATTTTCAGTTTTGGATCATTTCCAAATTCCTTATAGATTGTGAGATATGAGCCTCCGAAGTCAGACCTGCGGAACAGAAATTTTCTTCTTCGCAAACGCGAAGAACAAAATCCCAGAAGCCAAATCCTTCTTCGTGAACGGGAGAGGATCCTCGCGAATGCGAAGAACAACACCAGACACCAGCATCAGCTATTGCAAAACAGCCCGAAATGATCCGAAACTACCCCGAAACACACCCGAGGCCCCCGGGACCCCGTCCAATCATAGCAACCAGTCCCATAACATAACACAAACTTGCTCGAGGCCTCAAATCACATCAAACAATATCGAAATCATGAATCGCATCCCAATGAAGCTTAATGAACTTTAGAACTTCAAACTTCTACATTCGATTCCGGAACCTGTCAAATCACGTCCCATTGACCTCAAATTTTGCACACAAGTCACATTCAACGTTACGGACCTACTCCAACTTCTGGAATCGGAATCCGACCCCGATATAAAAAAATCTACTTCCGGTCAAACTTCTCAAAAACCTTCAAATTTCTAGCTTTAGCCAAATGACTCCAAAATGACCTACGGACCTCCGAATCTACTTCCGGACGCGTTCTCAATTCCAGAATCACCATACGGAGCTATACCCATACTCAAAATCCCAAACGGACATCGATAACCTTGAAATGCACTTCAACCCAAATTTATGGAATTCTTCCAAAATGCTAACTTCCACAATAGGTGCCGAAACACTCACGGGTTATCCAAAACCCGATACGGACATACGCCCAAGTCCGAAATCATCATATGAACCTGCTAGAACTTTCAAATCCCGATTCTGATATTGTTTACTCAAAAATCCAACTTTAGTCAATTCTTCCAACCTAAAGTTTCTGAAATGAGAATTTTCTTTCCAGATCAACTCTGAACTTCCAAAATTTCAATTCCGACCATGCATGCAAGTCATAATACTTGAAGTGAAGCTACTCGTGGCCTCAAACTGCTGAACGATGCGCTAGGGCTCAAAACGACTGGTCGGGTCGTTACATTCTCTCCCACTTAAACATACGTTCGTCCTCGAACATGCTAAGGACTACTCTGGGGTTGTCCGAAATTACTGTTTAATACCTCATGCACTTACCCATGCTGCCACAACTCAGTTGAGTACACTAGCTCGAGCCAGTCTGAAGATTCTCCCTTTTTACTTAGCCAAATAACCCTTAGAGTCCAATTCCAACATCCGGA
Source organism: Nicotiana tabacum (assembly GCF_000715075.1). NCBI lineage: Eukaryota > Viridiplantae > Streptophyta > Magnoliopsida > Solanales > Solanaceae > Nicotiana > Nicotiana tabacum. Next base: position 16,770,661 of record NC_134101.1, on the reverse strand, counting down.
ATTGATTGATATGAACACCGTATCAATCACTACACGTTGCACCAATACATGATTGCATACCTTTGCTGAATTCAGACTATGCACTACATAACTCACATGAGCATAATAACATCCTCTGATAACAATAGCTGAAATTCCATGAATCTGATGCTCACAATGCATCTCATGACATATATAAGTCTTGTTCCAACTCTTGCAATACCGCCACGACGGAAGAGATGTGTAGAAATTCATAACCACCTGCTGAATCAATCAAATCATGGGGTCTCCCCTCCTGACAAGGACCATTACCTTCTTCTGAACTGAATAACGATATTTGTTCCTTATTATACCTTATATAAATCTGATTGTACTTATTTCCGGTCCAATAGTCTCGGCTCACCCAGTATAAGTTGTTCGGGCAATAAGCCACCGCAGACGCTGCCAAAAGTCTCATATGGTGCCATAATGTGCCAATAAGCTACAAACGCAAACGTGATACCTAAGGAAAAATGAACTATGGAAAGGATTACTCAATCCACGTAACTAATTAGATAACCGAAAAGGTGTCATGAACCTTTCTCAGAAAATGGGCCACAAAACACACAAAATAGAATATAGGGAACTGTACTCAACATCACACTGTTACGGCATGCAACCCGATCCACACATGATATCGTTGCGGCGTGCAACCCGATCCAAACAACATACCCGTGGTGGCGTGCCACTCGATCCGCACAAAAAGAATCTATAAGAAAATACTTACCGAGCTAGAATTCTCATTACTACAAAATATCCGAATATCGGACACAAGCACGCTCAGTGCATAATATCATCCCTAGAAGGACCGACAGCACCATACGCTACAAAATTCAAGCACCACTCAGATGCGATATATGATCTTAATCTCGAGAGCCATCCGGCTCACATAGCACCATCGCTACGCGGAACCTCAACACATAAGAAATTTATCAAGCCTTTTCGCAACTCACACGGCACAATATAGTATTATATGAATTAACAGACGACGAAACGACATCCAACGTCCGAATACTCCTCCATAGGGAGAGCTTATGCTGAAATGAACACATCCGGCCTACTATAAAGCCCATATTCATATTCAAATCCATCCACAGACCTCAAGCCGATTCTGATCGCATCGTACTAGGCTAATAACCTTTCAAGGATCCATAATAACCCTTTTCCCCATAACATACAAGAATAGCCATCATAATCGGAACAATACTTCCACAGTCCACAACCAAATAAATCGAGCGCCCTCCAGGCATAAATTCTTGAATCAGCGATATTACCACAATCTTCATACTTGGTTTCAATCTTCACTCAATCAAGTGACTACATGTCACTCTTACACAATCTTTCCGTGAGACACGCTCCCACAACCTTCCGTACCAGGTAACAAGTCTGCGCATCCATGCTACCGATTATACTAATGTTGTAAAGCATATCAAGAATCCACAAATCAATACACAAGGTCGCTTACACCTGACATCGACCTTAGATGATGCCGAAAATAATAACATCTTAACCACGCCAACGCGCAAGAGTACAAGAATTCCATCATAACTCCCGAACCACTAATAGGGGAAACACTTCATCATATAGAAACCTTCTACTTAACTTATTTCAAGAGAACCATTGCAACACCTGACTAAATTCCCATATCCGCAGAAAATACCGGCCTCAATTAGTGGTCTAAACCACCATAACTCTTCTGGGATCCCTCTACACATAACATGTCATAATAATTGAATTCCTCCAAATAAAATCAATTACGGCGGCTGTCAAGCCTCGCACGTACTGCCACAAATCACATGCATAACTCAATACGCTGAAGGAACTGATCATTTCCACCATCATGCCGATTCAACCATTGTTAGCCGACCCGTCCTTTCTCAATTTATTCTCAACTTGCCTTAGAAATAATAATAGCTCCATTCATTACATCATAAACTCAAATCCGTACTCATCCCGAGTGACCTTATTTCATGAGACCACGCTGTTTCAAAATCCACAAATTATCTCATACCCCTCCCTGTGTGCACTTTTACATCTTCAACTGGTACACCCATTCTGATACTCTTTTTATGAATCTGAAGTTATTTTCTTCCATTTCTCAAATGATACACCACAACCTGAAGATAACGCAGAGTACTCCAAGCCCCATTTCATAATCTGTTGCAAAAGCTCGATACTTAACCATACTACGGACTCGAGATCCTTAGACACCACACTTTAAATTTTTGAACCCGCTAAGACCATTATTGAGAGTCACTTGTTCTGACTTGTTCCCAAACATGATCAACTCCAAGGCCCTGCTAGCACATGGACACTTTCTCAAGGAAACACCCGACTATCTCACTTTCCCTGTGCATTACATCTACACGAAGCATAAACTCTGAGTCTTCCAAAAACCTGAATATGAATCGATAAGGCTAAATATGGCACACATTCCCCAAATCTGTTGCTCAGATTACCACTGATGTTTTCTTTCCTTAGTTGCAATGACCCACCAATACACCGATAACCAGGAACCTCACAAATAGACAACCATGCAATCCAATTGTAGATGGTGTGGCTCTCCCACTTAGCTTGAAGATACAATTACATAACTCTGGAACCCACCGAGATTCTTTCTTCATCGTCGACATGATCATGCACACGCAACTTGCCAAATTTCTCAAAATCCTTCTATTAACCTTTAATAAACACTCTGAAACACTAGCCACATTTACATATTAAATCTCTTATCGAGTAGCCAGTAGAATTTTTTGCAGAAGCTTCGTCAATACCACGCAACCGCTAACCTGCTCACAGGGGATAACCCACCTGTGAAAATTACATGCCGACATATTCCAACGCCACTGCACTGGTGGCAAATACTATTAAATCAGAAGATCATCCTAAGTCTGAGCTCATTCACCAGCTGCACTAGTCCGTTCACTCCTCATGAACGTCAACTAAAAGTGAGACAATACATTCTAATCCAAAGTCATGTTGTATCATTCTTCATATCAAGCAACTCCCTCCTGTTGTATCCAATCTTCCTCAATATAGCAGCTAATATTACAACTTAAGTCCGTAGACCTAGTCACTGTCCATCCTAAATCCCAAATCACTTCAAACTTTCCTCAAGCCGTGTAGTTATCCTACCACATAACTCATATGCTATCTTGCCAGTCTTCTTTAAGCAACTACTCGACTTCTGTTTCTCACACTTGGCCTCATAGAAACTTAACAACCACAAGATACCTTCCACATGTCCTTCCTCATCCTTTGCTGCCCAGTTGTTGCCTTAACTAAAAATCCGTCTCCGTAGCACTTGAACCAATAGCCCGTTACCAGCTTTAAACCTTTCTGACGATCATCCTTCTGGAGACATCAATACTAGGAACGCTGCTTCGATCCTGAATCACTGCACACCGTGATCTCTAACGACTGCTTCCCTTATACCAATTCCTAACACCCCGTCGTGAAGGCGAGTTGAAGAAAACCATAACACCGGCGAACCTTAACGCATTTTACAAGGCGATGACACCACATCAAAATTGAGAACTCTACCACACTCGAAAATATCAAGCTTCGTTACTCCATCAACCCCAAACCTGAACATTCATAGTCCGATTGCCTTTTCTTCGCTGGAATTACAACATGGAACCTCTGAATCATGTACTGAGAAAACCTTCTTTCAAGTCGTTTACTGCCCTGGCACATAGACGGGCATTTTACCATTTCATAAACACTGTGCGATAACAACGCACGAATCGTCATAACAATCAATGCCAAATCTCAAAACCTTAGGTAGTACTGATACTTAATTTGAAATGACAGAGCGGCCTTTTGCAAGGCGACGACAATAGCCCAATTAATTATACAGGGAGAAGCATCATGTACTACATCTGTAGTACCATTAAATATTTCCTCGATCCCCAATTTATAACAAGCGCTTCACGTCGCATAAGATTGAGTAGGAAGGAAATGAAGGCATAAGCCTCAAAGGAATCAAATCGCACGATGAGGAATCAAAAAGGAAAATATTCCTAACAGCTCTATAGCCTCTCGAAGATAAGTACAGACGTCTCTGTACCGATCCGCAAGACTCTACTAGACTTGCTCATGACTCGTGAGACCTAAGTGAACCTAGTGCTCTGATACCATGTTGTCACGACCCAAAATCCATAAAGGTCGTGATGGCACCGGACACCGCTGTCAGACAAGCCAACAATAAATACTAAATAAATTTTCATTTTAATATTTTTGAAGTCACAGTTGTTCCCCTCAATTAAATAGCAGAAAATCAAGTTTACAAAATACGTAATAATTTCTTTAACAATTTTCAAAACAATGCAACCCATTACCATACCAAAATTCGGTGTCACAAGTGCATGAGCATTTACTAGGGAATTAAAAATAAAATACAGCATTTGTCCAGAATACAAATTAGACAGGAAAATATAATATTTCTGAAAGAGACTCTGTTGGCTACGGATCGTAATATAGAATGCAGCTCGCCTATGTACCCACAATTATTAACTACATCTCTGCGCCCACAAGGCCGCTAGACATATATGTACCTGCACAATAAAATGTGCAGCAAGTGCAGTATGAGTACGAAAATAACGTATACCCAGTAAGTATCAAGCCTAATCTCGAAGAGGTAGAGACGAGATGGCCGACTTTGACACTCACTATGGGTCAATAATATTAAATAATCATGAAAATAGAAATATTTATATCAACGTGATTCACAGAGTTAACAATAATTTTATTGAACTAGCAGAAGTAATTAAATTCCTTCAATTCAAATAAATTTTCAGTTTATCAATTAGCCACATTTACAGGAATAATAATAATTCCTTAACAAGCAGAGATAATTAAATTCTTTAAATTCCAATAATTTTCAAATTTCAATTAACTTCACAAGCTGAAATAAATTATCAAAGTATCGTGTAATTATTATTATTAAGCACGATTTCTGCCGAGGTCATTCGGCCCGATCCAGAATGTCGTGTACACTGCCAAGGGACGTGCGACAGGATCCATAGATGCATCTATCCTGTCGAGTAGTTCAGCCAGCACCACAAGAAAGGAGGACATTTTCTTATGTACCTCCGGAATGAGAGTATGTTTATTATAAGATAAATTTGAGAGGATGAACAATTTTCTTTTAATAATTAATTAATTTAAACAGAAATAAGCATATGAGTTTTTCATCTTTTACTATCTCTCACTAACAATTTACGATATATATCAAATAATATAATTAAATAACTGATACAATTTACACAAGTAATTCATGCTTTGAGTCCTAAACTACCCGGACTTTAGCATTAATAGTTGCTACGCACGGACTCTCGTCACCTCGTGCGTATGTAGCCCCCACAATTAGCAACAATTATTAATTTAATTATCTATGGGGTAATTTCCCCCTCACAAGATTAGACAAGAGACTTACCTTGTCTCAATGCCCACTTCCGATCACGATGTCGTGTAAAAATCCCAATTCGGTGCCGAAAATCCGAAACTATCCAAAAGTTATATGAAATAATTAATACATGTTAAATAATTCGAAATTTATCTATTAAATAAATTACCCTATTCAAAATAGTAAAATTCCTAAAATTCACCCCGGGCCCACGTGCTTGGATTTCGAAAATTTTCGCAGGGAATCGTTACCCATAATCACAAGAACTCAAATATACCATTTCCATCCAATCCCATAGTAATTTTAGTGGTTAAAATCCAAAAATACCAATTTCTAGGTTTTTCTTCAAAATCCCAAATTTCTACTAATTTCCATGAATTTTCACACCTAAATTCGTATATAAACCAAGTATTTAACTTGCAATAGGTAAGAATCACTTACCTTGACATAAATGATGAAAATGGAGCTCCAAAATCGCTCCTAGGTCGGCTCCCATGGAGGAAATGAGATGAAATGAGCCAAACCTATTTTTTCAAACTTATACACTGCCCAGGCGACCCTTCATCGTGTTCGCAAGACCCCCACCGCGTTCGCGATGAACAAAATTCTCAGAAGCCATTTTCAAACTCTTTTCAGACAACCTCTAGTATAATGGTCATAACGTTTTTTACAAAACTCCAAATCACAAATGGTTTAACTTTCTAGAAACTAGACATCAAGGGCTATAACTTTCATATGTTGATCATCTCCCAATTCCTTATAGATTTTGAGATATAAGCTGTCAAAATTAGCCTTGTGAAATACAAATTTCTTCATCTTCCTGGACAGCCTGTAGTGTACCAGCCATACCTTTTTGTACACAAATCCAAATTCTAAATGGTTTACCTTTATGAAAACTAGACACAAAGGGCTACAATTTTCAATTTTGGATCATCTCCAAATTTCTTATAGATTGTGAGATATGAGCCTTCGAAGTCAGACCTGCGGAACATAAATTTTCTTCTTCGCGAACGCAAAGAACAAAATCCCAGAAGCCAAATCCTTCTTCGCGAACGCGAAGAACAACACCAGACACCAGCATCAACTATTGCAAAACAGCCCGAAATGATCCGAAACTACCCCGAAACACACCCGAGGCCTCCGTGACCTCGTCCAATCATAACAACCAGTCCCATCACATAACACAAACTTGCTCGATGCCTCAAATCACATCAAACAATATCAAAATCATGAATCACACCCCAATGCAAGCTTAATAAACTTTAGAACTTCAAACTTCTACATTCGATTCCGGAACCTATCAAATCACGTCCCATTGACCTCAAATTTTGCACACAAGTCACATTCGACATTACAGACCTACTCCAACTTCCGGAATTGGAATTTGACCCCGATATCAAAAAGTCCACTTCCGGTCAAACTTCTCAAAAACTTTCAAATTTCTAGCTTTAGCCAAATGACTCCAAAATGACCTACGGACCTCCGAATCCACTTCCGGACGTGCTCCCAATTCCAGATTCACCATATGGAGCTATACCCATACTCGGAATCCCAAACGGACATCGATAACCTTGAAATGCACTTCAACCTAAATTTATGAAATTCTTCCAAAATGCTAACTTCCACAATAGGTGCCGAAACACTCACGGGTTATCCAAAACCCGATACGGACATACGCACAAGTTCGAAATCATCATACGAACTTGTTAGAACCTTCAAATCCCAATTCTGATATCGTTTACTCAAAAATCCAACTTTAGTCAATTCTTCCAACTTAAAGCTTCTGAAATGAGAATTTTCTTTCCAGATCAACTCTGAACTTCCAAAATTTCAATTTCGACCACACGTGCAAGTCATAATACGTGAAGTGAAGCTACTCGTGGCCTCAAACTGCTGAACGACGCGCTAGGGCTCAAAACGACCGATCGGGTCGTTACAATAATGTATTACCAATACGGAGGATTCTTATGAAATTGATTATATTAAACCTTCCAACATATTTTTAATAAGAATTCAATAGACAAAATTTTATTACTTTTAAAATCTTAAATATTAAAAAATTATCATAGAAGTTTTTGTAGTCCAAAAATAGGTTATTACAATTATGTCCTTTCACTATGAGTTCTTTTGTTTAATATTTTAGAGCTATTTTGGTCTATCAATATCGTATTCGTGCTTTCATAATAATATAGGCTCTCTTTTTTTATAAATGAATTTGGACAATATAATACATTATCAAATTAAATTAGTAATAGGACAATTAATACATTTTCAAATTAAATTAGTAATAGGAATTTTTTTAAGAAGTGTATCCTAAAGGTAATAGAATTACATGGTAAAACATATATATGTCCCTATCCCGAAAGTAATTATTATACTAATAAAAAATCGAATGTATTCCTAAAGGTATTAGGTTTATATGCTAACATGTTGTGATGACCCAAAAGGTCATCTTATATTTTAGAACTCAAATCTGCGCTCTTAAGCCTTAAAAATCTTATATTTATCTTTCTCAATTTGCGTGCACAGTCCGGGCATGTTTCCGGAAAGCTTTATGTTGAAGATTGATGAAAACAAGAATTTATGCCTTAAAAAGTCGATTTTATTTGAGTTCGGTCAATATTTTTGGTAAACGGGCCCGAATCCATGGTTTGACAATCCCGGTGGGTCCGTTTCGAATTATGGGACTTGGGCGTATGCTCGGAATCGAATTCCAAGGTCCATAGCCTGAGAAATTAATTTTTGACTAAAATGGAATTTCAGAAAATTAATGGTTTTAAAGTATATGCTTAATGATTGATTTTGATGGTATCGGGCCCGTATTTTTGGTTTCAGAGCCCGGTATAGGTCTGTTATAATATCTGAACTGTGTCTGTGAAATTTGGTGAGAAACGAAGTTTAAATGACGTGATTCGTACCTTCGGTTGAGAAAATAGTAACTTTAAGTGTTCTTGAGAATTTCATTGATTTTTGATGCTAAATCCGTAGTTTTAGGTGTTATTTTGTCGATTTGATCGCACGAGCAAGTCCATATGATGTTGTTAGACTTGTGCGCATGTTTGGTGCCACGACCCAAAATCCAAAAATGTCGTGATGGCGCCGGGCACCACTGTCAGGTAAGCCAACCATAATCAATTAATTTAATTACCCATTTTAGTATTTTTGAAATAAAAATTTCTTCAATAAAATTGTAAAGATAAAACTCATAGAGTAAATGATAAATATTTTTAGCAACTAAATTTCTAAACAATTCACAACCATTCCCAAAACCAGGTGTCACAAGTGCATGAGCATTTACTAGGGAATTAAAAATAAAATACAGCATCTGTCCAGAATACAAATTAGACAGGAAAATATAATAACTCTGAAAGAGACTCTGTTAGTTGCGGATCGTAATATAGAATGCAGCTCACCTATTGTCACGACCCCAAATTCCCTCCGTAGGAGGTCATGATGGCACCTAGTCTCTAAGACTAGGTAAGCCTATCAATGCGGAATAATCATAAATATCTGAAATAAATAAACTACAATTCAAATAATTACAACTCCCAAAACCCGGTAGAAATAAGTCACAAGCTTCTAAAAATTTATTCCCAATGTCTCTATATATCAAGGTCTAAAGAAAAATAAGGAAGCAACATAAAAATAATAGAAGGGGACTCCGGAGTCTGCGGACGCTAGCAGATATACCTCGAAGTCTCTGTGCGCAGGTAACTCACTGACGTCTAGACTGGTAAGATGTACCTGGATCTGTACAAAAAGATGTGCAGAAGCGTAGTATAAGTACACCACAGCGGTACCCAGTAAGTGCCAAGCCTAACCTCGGTAGAGTATTGACGAGGTCAGGTCAGGCCCTACTGGAGAATAAATAATGACATGAGAAAATGTTTAAACAATTTAATAAGATAAAATGACAATGGAAATGAATCAAGTAGTATGTCACATTTAATTACACCAAGTAATGGCAAATAAATACCTCATGGAAACAAAACAGAATTTCTTTTCAACTTTAAGAAAAATCACAATAAAAATCAAAGGCAACTACGGCCATAAATCAATATCAACAAGGGCACTACGAGGTACCGCATCGTAGTCCCAAATCATAAATAAATTCACAATATCTCATTTCCTTATCTCACCGCGGGAGCCTTCACAATTTATTTTTAAAGAAAATATTTTTTCCCGAAATAGCATCCCGCGTTTTAGCCATCCTTATCACACCGCATGACTTCTAGTAGTTTCCCCTACTAGCCACGCGTATCAAGCCACACTTATCTCACCGCATGCGTTTCAATACCCAGACCTTATACCACCGCATGCGTATCCATATCATAATATATCACAATTTGCACCTCAAGTACTCAAATAATTTATCTTGCCAGAATAATTCAACAACAATAGTTTTTCACAATAAAGAGCTCACGGATCATGCCAAAATAAATCATTAATAATATTTTTCCACAATAAAGAGCTCACGGCTCCATCACAATGAGTACAAAAATTTTACAAAAATATTCAATAATAGATAATTCAGGAAAATAAGAATTCAAAATCTTTAATACGTTGCTTCAATATCAAATTTAAAATGTCAAAATACTTCATATTAATAATGTTTAATTTAAAAAAAATCACCCTTCAAATAATGCACAGAATAAAATAAACCAAGTTTTAACTAAACAGGTATAACAATTAGCAGGAAAATGTCCAAACAAATTTTATATATATATATATATATATATATATATATATATATATATATATATATATATATATATATATATATATATATATATATATATCTCAAATCAATGATGAAGAATATAACAAGTTAAAATAATTTAATAAATGCGCAACAATGATTTACACAATTTAAAAGTATAATCTTTCATATTTAGCCCGTGTAAATACTCATCACCTCGTGTACTTGACTTTCCACATATTTCAATAATCACATCAATATCAATTCTAGGGAAAATTTCCCCCACACAAGGTTAGAGAAGGCACTTACTTCGACTTGCTCCAATTTAACCAAGTATTATGCTTTTTCCTCGATTTTCCGACTTCGATCAACTCATATCTAGTCATAATTAATTCGATATAGTCAACAAAAAATTATAGGAATCAATTTCATAAGAAAATATTACATTTTTCAATAAAATCCGAAATTAGCTCAAAAGTTCCCCGTGGGGCCCACGTCTCGGAATCCGGCGAAACTTACAAAATCCGACAACCCATTCAATTATGAGTCTAACCAAACTAGTTTCACTCAAATCCGACTCCGGATCGACACCGAAATCTCAAAAATTCATTTCTATGAGATTTCTAAAATTTTTCCAAATTTCTATCTCAAAATACTAATTAAATGGTGAAAACAATGATATATTCGTGTATATTGACCAAATCCGAGTTAGATTCACTTACCCCAATATTTTTCCTTGAAATTATATCAAACCTCGCCTCTGCTCAAGCTCCAAGTCGTTAAAAATGGCGAATGGGACGAAGTCCCCCTGTTTTTACAACTTAAAGATCTGTCCAGGCTGACCTCGATGATGGAGTCTGATCCTGGACCTCGATCATGGGGAGTCCGATCATGGGGAGTCTGATCATGTGGAGTCCGATCATGGGTAGTCCGATCATGGGGAGTCCGATCATGGGAGTCCGATTATGGGGAGTCCGATCATGGGAGTCCGATCATGGGGAGTCGGATCATGGTGAGTCCGATCATGGGAGTTGGATCATGGAGTCCGATCATGGGACTTCCTCGATCTTGGGCTACCTCGATCTTGGGCTGCCTCGATCACAGCCCAAAATTTCCAGTAGCAGAGAAACTTTGCAACAGCTGTTTTAAGTTCAACTTTTGATCCGTTAACCATCCGAAACTCACCCGAGGCCCTCGGGACCTCAACCAAACATACCAACAAGTCCTATAGCATCATACGAACTTATTTGAAACCTCAAATAACATAAAACAACGCTAAAATCAAAATTATGCTCCAATTCAAGCTTAATAAAACTTAAAATTTCCAACTTCTACATTCGATGTCGAAACCTATCAAATCAAGTCCGATTGACCTCAAATTTTGCACACAAGTCATAAATGACATAACGGAGCTGTGAAAATTTTCAGAACTAGATTCCGACCCCGATATCAAAAAGTCAACTCCCCGGTCAAACTTCCAAACTTTAAATTCTTATTTTAGCCGTTTCAAGCCTAATTTTCACTACGGACTTCCAAATAAAATTCTGATCATGCTCCTAAGTCTAAAATCATCATATGGAGCTGTTGGAATCATCAAGATTCTATTCCGGGGTTGTTTTCACATAATTCGACACCCGGTCACTATTTGAACTTAAACTTTTATTTTTTCATCAAAATTCCATATCTCGGGCTAGGGACCTCGGAATTTGATTCCAGGCATACGCCCAAGTCCCAAATCACTATACGGACCTACCGAAACTGTCAAAACACTTATCCGAGTTTGTTTGCTCAAAATATTGACCAAAGTCAACTCAGTTGAGTTTTAAAGCTCTAATTCATATTATAATCGATTTTTCACATAAACAATTTCCAAAAAATTTTACGTACTACGCACGCAAGTCATAGTGCTTTTCTAGGTCTTAGAACACAGAATTAATTATTAAATTTAAAAAGACATTTTGGGTCATCACATTCTCCACCTCTAAAACAAACATTCGTCCTCGAACGAAGTTAGAAAAAGTACCTGAGCTGGTGAATAAGTGTGGATAACAGCTGCGCATATCATGCTCGGTCTCCCAAGTCGCCTCCTCGGCTAGATGACCCCTCCACGAAACCTTCACGGAAGCAATGTTCTTTGACCTCAGCTTTTGAACCTGCCTATCTAAAATAGCCACTGGTTCCTCAACATAAGATAGATCCTTGTCCAACTAAACCGAACTGAAGTCTAACACATGAGACGAATCGCCGTGATATTTCCGAAGTATGGAAACATGGAATACCGAATGAACCGCAGAGAGGCTAGGTGGTAGTGCAAGTTTGTAAGCCACCTCTCCCACTCTCTCAAGAAACTCAAAAGGCCCAATATACCTAGGGCTCAACTTGCCCTTCTTCCCGAAGCTCATCACACCCTTCATAGGCGAAACCCAGAGCAATACCCGCTCACCAACCATGAATGCAACATCACGAACCTTCTGATCTGCATAACTCTTCTGTCTATATTGGGTTGTACGAAGTCGATCCTGAATCAACTTAACCTTTTCCAAGGCATCCTGAACCAAGTCTGTACCTAATAGTCTAGCCTCCCCCGGTTCGAACCAATCCACTGAAGACCGGCACCGCCTACCATACAAGGCCTCATATGGAGCCATCTGAATGCTCAACTGATAACTGTTGTTGTAAGAAAACTCCGCAAGTGGTAAGAATTGATCCCAAGCACCCCCAAAATCTATCACAAATGCACGAAGCATATCCTCCAGTATCTAAATAGTGCGTTCGGACTATCCGTCCATCTGAGGGTGAAATGCTGTACTCAACTCCACACGAGTACCCAACTCTCGCTGTACAGCCCTCCAAAACCGTGAGGTAAACTGTGTACTCCAGTCAGAGATGATAGATACCGGTACACCGTGAAGTCTGACAATCTCACGAATATATACCTGAGCCAGTTGTTCTGAAGTGTAAGTAGTAATCGCAGGAATGAAATGAGCTGACTTGGTCAATCTATCCATAATCACCCAAACTGCATCTAATTTCCTTTGATTCCATTGGAGTCCAACAACGAAATCCATAGTGATCCATTCCCATTTCCATTCTGGAATTTCCAACTTTTGAAGCAATACACCCGGTCGTTGATGCTCATATTTCACCTGCTGGCAATTTAGGCACCGAGCTACATATTCCACTATGTCTTTCTTCATCCGCCTCCACCAATAGTGCTGTTTCAAGTCCTGATACATTTTTGCATCACCCGGATGAATGGAGTACCGCGAACTATGAGCCTCCTGGAGAATCAACTCAAGCAAACCTTCCACATTAGGCACACATAGCATGCCTTGCATCCATAATACATCGTCATCTCCAATAGTGACTTCCTTGGCATCACCGTGCCGAACTTTATCCTTAGGGACAAGCAGATGGGGGTCATCATACTAACGTTCCCTGATACGATCATAAAGAGAAGAGTGAGAAATCACGCAAGCCAAAACTCAGCTCGGATCGAAAACATCCAGTCTAACAAACTGGTTGGCCAAGGCCTGAACATCCAAGGCTAAAGGCATCTCTGCTACCGGTAAATATGCTAAGCTGCCCAAACTCTCTGCCTTACGACTCAAGGCATCAGCCACTACATTGGCCTTCCCAGGATGATAGAGAATGGTGATATCATAATCCTTAAGCAACTCCAACCATCTCGGTTGCCGCAAATTAATATCCTTCTATTTAAACAGATGTTGTAGACTCTGGTGATCCGTGTAGATCTCACAATGGACACCGTATAGGTAATGCCGCCAAATCTTCAAGGCATGAACAATAGCTGCTAACTCAAGGTCATGTACAAGATAATTCTTCTCATGCACCTTTCATTGTCTGGACACGTAGGCAATCACCCTACCGTCTTGCATCAACACTGCGCCGAGACCAATATGCGACGCTTCACAATACACAGTATAAGATCTTGTACCTGAAGGTAATACCAATATTAGGGCTGTAGTCAAAGCTGTCTTGAGCTTTTGGAAGCTCTCCTCACATTCCTCGGTCCACCTATACGGAGGACCCTTCTGGGTCAATTTAGTCATAGATGCAGCAATAGAAGAGAAGCCCTTTACAAATCGGCGATAATACCCAGCCAAACTAAGGAAACTCTGAATTTCCGTAACTGAGAATGGTCTGGACCAACTCTGCACTGCTTCAATCTTATTTGGATCTACCTTGATCCCCTCGCACGAAACTATATGACCCAAAAATCCCACTGAATCAAGCCAGAATTCACACTTTGAAAAATTTGCATATAACTTCCTTTCTCTCAAAATCTGAAGCACAGTCCTCAGGTGATGTTCATGACCTTCCCGGCTCCGGGAATACACCATAATGTCTTCAATAAACACAATGATGAAGGAATCAAGATAGGGCTGAAATACACTATCCATTCAGTGCATAAATGCTGCTGGGGCGTTGGTCAGCCCAAAAGACATCATAAGAAACTCGTAATGACCGTACCGAGACCTGAAAGCAGTCTTCGGGATATCTGGCTCCCGAATCTTCAATTGATGATAACCTGAACGTAAGTAGATCTTAGAGAATACTCTGGCACCCTGAAGCTGATCAAATAGGTCATCAATACGTGGCAATGGATACCTGCTCTTCACGGTAACCTTGTTCAGCTGGCGGTAATCAATACACATCTACATAGAACCATCCTTCTTCTTTACAAATAAGACAGGAGCACCCCAAGGCGATACACTGGACCGAATGAAACCCTTATCAAGCAACTCCTATAACTGTTCTTTTAATTCTTTCAACTCTGCTGGGGGCATACGGTATGGTGGGATAGAAATGGGTTGATTGCCCGGTAACAAATCAATGCCAAAGTCAATATCCCTGTCGGGTGGCATACCCGGAAGATCTGCTGGAAATACATCAGGAAAATCCCTTACTACAGGAACTGACTCCACAGTAGGAGTATCAATACTAACATCTCTCACATAGGCCAAATACGCATCACACCCCTTCTCAACCATTCGTTGAGCTTTAAGAAATGAAACAACCATGCTAGGAACATGATCCGAGGTACCTCTCCACTCTAGCCGCGGTAGACCTGGCATAACCAACGTCACCATCTTGGCGTAACAATCAAGAATAGTGTGATAGGGTGACAACCAGTCCATGCCCAAAATAATATCAAAATCCACCATACTGAGCAATAATAAATCAGCTCTGGTTTCAAAACCACTGATAACAATTAAACACGACCGATACACACGGTCCACAATAATAGATTCACCCACGGGTGTAGATACATAAATAGAAGAACTCAAGGAATCACGCGATATGCCCAAATACGGGGCAAAATAAGAGGACACATAAGAATAAGTGGAGCCTGGATCAAATAAGACTGATGCATCTCTATGACAGACCGGAATAATACTTATGATAACAGAATTGGATGCAACAGCATCTGTCCTAGCAGGAAGGGCATAATATCTGGCCTGGCCTCCCCCTCTAGGGTGACCTCTACCTGTCTGACCTCCACCTCTAGCTGGCTGTGCAGGTGGAGTGGCAACTGGTGCAGTAATCATGGCCTGAGAAGCCTGAGGGCTCTGTGGAATAGGTGGGGCCTGAGAGATTTGTGGAGGTGCACCCCTTCTAAATCTGGGGCAATCTCTCATAATATGACGAGTGTCACCACACTCAAAACAAGCCCTTAGAGGACGTGGCTGCTGGGACTGGCCTGGGCCTGATCGACTAGACTGCCCGCTGAAAGCACCCCGTACAGGAGGTACAGAAGACACTGGCGGTGAATAATATGGAATCTGAGGTCTGGGAGTAGCCGAAATACCACTGGAAGCTGGAAGTGCTGAATGAATATGATGTCTCACATAACCTCTACCATGACAAGCTGCAACTGGGGCACGAGAATTATTATATGTGCCAGAATCTCAGGGTCTCTTAGCTTCCCTCTCTTCCCTCTCCCGAGTCCGCATACCTTCCAATCTCCTAGCAATTGACACCACCTGTTGGTATGTGATGTACATCTCTAGCTCTCGGGCCATACTGTATCTGATACTAAGGTGAAGACCCTCAATAAATCTGCGAACCCGCTCTCGAACAGTAGCAACTAAGGCTGGTGCATGCCTAGCCAAATCACTGAATCAGACCGCATACTCTGACACGGTCATAGTACCCTGGCGCAACTGCTCAAACTATGCACGCCATGCATCCCTAAGACTCTAAGGAACATACTCCCTTAAGAACATATCTGAAAATTGAGTCCAAGTGAGTAAATATGCCTTAGTGGGACTAGCCAACTCATATGCCCGCCACCACTGGTAAGCTGCTCCTCTAAATTGGAATGCCGTGAAAGAAACCCCACTGGAATCCACAATACCCATAGTACGAAGGATACAGTGACATTCCTCCAGAAAACCCTGAGTGTCCTCTGAAGCTAAGCTGCTGAAAGTGGGAGGGTGGTACTTCTGGTACCTCTCGAGCCTGAGCTGCTCCCCCTCTGAAACTGCTGTCCTAATCTCAGGATGAACTGTGACAACTGGCTGCACTGGTATAACCTTTGGGGCATGGTCAACTTGGGCCCGTGGTTCTGGAGTACGGGGCAGCGGGAGTCTGTGCTCCTCCCCCGGCCTGAGATGTGGCAGGAGCAAGTGGAAACAACCCTGCCTGAGCTAGAGTGCCAAACATGCTCAAAAACTGGGCAAGAGTCTCCTGAAGTGCAGGAGTAGTAACAGGCATCTCACGTGCCTGCTCTCCAACCTGAGCTACTGGTGGCTCTGGTGTAGCAGCTCGTGCAGGTGCTCTGGCTGCACCACGTGGTCTTCCTCAGCCTCTGGCTCGGCCTCTGCCCCGACCCCGGCCTCTTGCGGCTCCAACAGGGGGGCCACGGGTGTCTGATCATCGGATCCAGCTGTGCGTGTCCACACCATCTGTGAGAGAATAAAAAGCCAATTGTTTAGAACTTTGAAATCAATAAAGGTGCACGATAAGGAATCAAAGAATTGAATATTTCCTAACAGTTCCATAGCCTCTCGAATATAAGTACAGATGTCTCCGTATCGATCTGCAAGACTCTACTAAACCTACTTGTGACTCATAACACCTATGAACCTAGTGCTCTGATACCAACTTGTCACGACCCCAAATTCCCTCCGTAGGAGGTTGTGATGGCACCTAATCTATAAGACTAGGTAAGCCTATCAATGCGGAATAATCATAAATATCTGAAATAAATAAACTACAATTCAAATAATTACAACTCCCAAAACCCGGTAGAAATAAGTCACAAGCTTCTAAAAATTTATTCTCAATGTCTCTATATATCAAGGTCTAAAGAAAAATAAGGAAGCAACATAAAAATGATAGAAGGGGACTCCGGAGTCTGCGGACGCTAGTAGATATACCTCGAAGTCTCCGTGCGCAGGTAACTCACTGACGTCTAGACTGGTAAGATGTACCTGGATCTGTACAAAAAGATGTGCAGAAGCGTAGTATGAGGACACCACAGCGGTACCCAGTAAGTGCCAAGCCTAACCTCGGTAGAGTAGTGACGAGGTCAGGTCAGACCTTACGGGAGAATAAATAATAACATGGAAAAATGTTTAAACAATTTAATAAGATAAAATGACAATGGAAATGAATCAAAGAGTATGTCACATTTAATTACACCAAGTAATGGCAAATAAATACCTCGTGGAAACAAAACAGAATTTCTTTTCAACTTTAAGAAAAATCACAATAAAAATCAAAGGCAACTACGGCCATAAATCAATATCAACAAGGGCACTACCGAGATACAACCTCATAGTTCCAAATCATAAATAAATTCACAGTATATCATTTCCTTATCTCACCGCGGGAGCCTTCACAATTTATTTTTAAAGAAAATATATTTTTCCGAAATAGCATCCCGCATTTTAGCCATCCTTATCACACCGCATGGCTTCTTGTAGTTTCCCCTACTAGCCACGCGTATCAAGCCACCTTTATCGCACCACATGCATATCAATACCCAGACCTTATACCACCGCATGTGTATCCATATCACAATATATCACAATTTGCACCTCAAGTGCTCAAGTAATTTATCTTGCCAAAATAATTCAACAATAATAGTTTTTCACAATAAAGAGCTCACGGCTCATGCCAAAATAAATCATCAATAATACTTTTCCACAATAAAGAGATCACGACTCCATCACAACGAGTACAAAAATCTTACAAAAATATTCAAGAATAGATAATTCAGGAAAATAATATTTCAAAATCTTTAATACGTTACTTCAATATCAAATTTAAAATGTCAAAATACTTCATATTAATAATGTTTAATTTAAAGAAAATCACCCTTCAAATAATTTACAGAATAAAAGAAACCAAGTTTCAACTTTACAGGTATAACAATTAGCAGGAAAAGGTCAAACAAATTTAAAATATATATATCTCAGATTAATGATGAAGAATATAACAAGATAAAATAATTTAATAAATGCGCAACAATGATTTACATAATTTAAAAGTATAGTTTTTCACATTTAGCCCGTGTACACACTCGTCACCTCGTGAACATGACTTTCAACATATTTCAATAATCACGTCAAAATCAATTCTAGGGGAAATTTCGCCCACACAAGGTTAGACAAGTCACTTACCTCGACATGCTCCAATTTAACCAAATATTATGCTTTTTCCTCGATTTTCCGACTCCGATCGACTCGTATCTAGTCATATATAATTCGATATAGTCAACAAAAAATTATAGGAATCAATTTCATAAGAAAATATTACATTTTTCAATAAAATCCGAAATTAGCTCAAACATTGCCTATGGGGCCCACATCTCGGAATCCGGCGAAACTTACAAAATCCGACAACCCATTCAATTACGAGTCCAACCACACCAGTTTTACTCAAATCTGACTCCGGATCGACACCGAAATCTCAAAAATTTGTTTCTATGAGATTTCTAAAAGTTTCTCAAATTTCTATCTCAAAACACTAATTAAATGGTGAAAACAATGATATATTCATGTATATTGACCAAATCCGAGTTAGAATCACTTACCCCAATATTTTTCCTTCAAAATATATCAAAAATCGCCTCTGCTCAAGCTCTAAGTTGTTAAAATGGCGAATGGGACGAAGCCCCCCTGTTTTTATAACTTACAGATTTGTCCAGGCTGACCTCGATCATGGAGTCTTTTCCTGGACCTCGATCATGGGGAGTCCGACCATGGGGAGTCCAACCATGGGGAGTTCGATCATGGGGAGTCCGATCATGAGGAGTCCGATCATGGGGGAGCCAGATCATGGGAGTCCGATCATGGTGAGTCCGATCATGGGGAGTCCGATCATGAGACCTCAATCACAGCCCAGAATTTCCAGCAGCAGAGAAAAATTGCAGCAGCTGTTTTAAGTCCAACTTTTGATCCGTTAATCATTCGAAACTCACCCGAGGCCCTCGGGACCTCAACCAAATATACCAACAAGTCCTATAACATCATACGAACTTATTTGAAACCTCAAATCACATAAAACAAGACTAATATCACAAATTATGCTCCAATTCAAGCTTAATGAAACCTAAAATTTCCAACTTCTACATTCGATGGCGAAACCTATCAAATCAAGTCCGATTGACCTCAAATTTTGCACACAAGTCATAAATGACATAATGGAGCTGTAAAAATTTTCAGAACTGGATTCCGACCCCGATATCAAAAAGTCAATTCCCCGGTCAAACTTCCAAACTTTAAATTCTTATTTTAGCCGTTTCAAGCCTAATTTCACTACGGACTTCCAAATAAAATTTTGATCATGCCCCTAAGTCCAAAATCATCATACGGAGCTGTTGGAATCATCAAAATTCTATTCCGGGGTCGTTTTCACATAATTCGACACCCGGTCACTATTTGAACTTAAACTTTTATTTTTTCATCAAAATTCCATATCTCGGGCTAGGGACCTCGGAATTTGATTCCGGGCATACGCCCAAGTCCCAAATCACGATACGGACCTACAGGATCTGTCAAAATACTTATCCGTGTCTGTTTGCTCAAAATGTTGACCAAAGTCAACTCAATTGAGTTTTAAAGCTTTAATTCATATTTTAATCCATTTTTCACATAAAAATTTTCCGAAAAATTTTTCGGACTGCACATGCAAGTCGAGAATAATAAATAGTGCTTTTCGAGGTCTTAGAACACAGAATAAATTATTAAATTTAAAGATGACATTTTGGGTCATCACACCTATGTCCTCACAATTATTAACCACACCTCTGCGCCCACAAGGCCGCTATACATATATGTACCTGCACAATAAAATGTGTAGCAAGTGCAGTAAGAGTACGAAAATAACGTGTACCCAGTAAGTATCAAGCCTAATCTCGAAGTGGTAGAGACGAGATAGCCGACTTTGACACTCACTATGGGTCAATAATAATAATTGAAATAAAACTAGAATATCTAAATCAGCATGATTCACAGAATTTACAATAATTTATTTAACTAGCAGAAATAATCAAATTCCTTTAAATGCAACAATTCTCAATATATTAATTAAATTCCTTCAATTCAAATAATTTCCAATTTATCAATTAATCTCATTTACAGGAATAATAATTAATTCCTTAACAAGCAGGAATAATAATTCATTAAATTCCAAGGATTCTCCAATTTATCAATTAGCTTCGCAAGCTGAAATAAACTATTAAGGTATCGTGTAATTATTATTATTAAGCACGATTTCTGCCGAGGTCGTTCGGCCCGATCCAGAGTATTGTGTACACTACCGAGGGACGTGTAGATGCATCTATCCTGCCGAGGCGTTCGGCCCATTCCACAAGAAAGGAGGACATTTTTCTTATGTACCTTCGGGAATGAGAGTATGTTTATTATAAGATAAATTCGAGAGGATGAACAATTTCTTTTAACAATTTATTTAATCTAAACAAAAATTAAGCATATGAAAATTTCATCTTTTACTACCTTTCATAACAATTCACAATATACACATCAAATAATTTAATTAATAAAGAATACAATTTACACAAGTAATTCATGCTTTGAGTCCTAAACTACCCGGGCTTTAGCATTAATAGTAGCTACGCATGGACTCTCGTCACCTCGTGCGTACGTAGCCCCCGCAATTAGCAATAATTATTTAATTTAATCCCTATGGGGTAATTTTCCCCTCACAAGATTAGACAAGAGACTTACCTCGTCTCAAAGTCCACTTTCCGATTACCACGTCACGTTGAATTCTCGATTCGACGCCGAAAAATCCGAAACTATCCAAATATTATACAAAATAATTAATATATTCTAAATGATTCGAAATTTATCTATTAAATAAATTACCTTATCCAAAATGGTAAAATTCACTGTGGGTCCACGTGCCCGAAATTTGAAAATAATTGGAGGGAATCATTACGCATAATCTTAAGAACTCAAATATATAATTTTCATCCAATTCCATAACCATTTCCGTGGTGAAAATCAAAAAAACCAATTTCTAGGTTTTTTTTCAAAACTCCAAATTTCTACAAATTTTCATGTCTAAATCCATATATAAACCATGTATTTAGCTTGCAGTAGGTGTGAATTAACCTACCTCCAAGTTGCTAGGTGAATGCTCCTCTCAAGAAGCTCCCAAGATTGTCCAAGAGTGAAGAAATGAGCAAAAATGCTCAAATCCCCGCTTTAAACACTCACTACCCAGCGATCATCGCGCCGGCGGCAAAATTTTTCGCACCCGCGATGGATTTTTCGTACCTACACCTTTGCACCCACAATGGATTTTTCGCACCTGCGATGGACTTTTCGCACCTGCGATGGACTTTTCTCACCCGCGGCTTCGCACCCGCGATGGATTTTTCGCACCTGCGGCTTCGCACTCGCGATGGATTTTTCGCACCCACGGCTTCGGATCCACAATGGATTGTTCGCACCCGCGATCACACCAGATATCTGCTGCCTCAACTCTTCTTCAAATTCCAAATTCGATCCGTTAACCACCCGGAATCCACCCGAGGCCCTCGGGACCTCAACCAAATATACCAACAATTCCTACAACATCATACGAAATTATTTGAAACGTCAAATCACATAAAACGACGCTAAAACCACGAATTATGCTCCAATTCAAGCTTAATGAAACTTAAAATTTTCAACTTCTACATTCGATGTCGAAACCTATCAAATCAACTCCGATTGACCTCAAATTTTGCACACAAGTCATAAATGACATAACAGAGCTATGAAAATTTTCGGAACTGTATTCCGACTCCGGTATAAAAAAGTCAACTCCCCAGTCAAACTTCCAAACTTAAATTCTTGTTTTAGTCATTTCAAGCCTAATTTCACTACGGACTTCCAAATAAAATTCCGATCACTTTCCTAAGTCCAAAATCACCATACAGAGCTGTTGGAATTATCAAAATTCTATTCCGGGGTCGTTTGCACATAATTCGACATCCGGTCACTATTTGAACTTAAATTGTTTTAATTGTTTCATCAAAATTCCATATCTCGGGCTAGGGACCTCAGAATTTGATTCCGGGAATATGTCTAAGTCCCAAATCACGATACAGACCTACCGAAACTGTCAAAACACTTATCCGAGTCCGTTTGCTCAAAATGTTGACCAAAGTCAAACTTGGCCTTTTAAAGCCAATTTAAGGAACCAAGTGTTCCGATTTCAACCTAAACACTTCCAAATCCCGAACCAATCATCCCCACAAGTAATAAATCATTAAAGCACATACGGGAAGTTTTATTTAAGGGAACGGGGTTCTAAAATTCAAAACGATCGGTTGGGTCGTTACATTCTCTCCCACTTAAATATACGTTCGTCCTCGAACGTGCTAAGGAGTGTTTAGGAGTTATCCAAAATTGCTGTTTAACACCTCGTGCACCTACCCGTGCTACCACACCCAGTTGAGCACATTAACTCAAGCCAATCTGAAAATTCTCCGCTTTATTTAGGAAAATAAGCCTTAGAGCCCAATTCTAACATCCAGAATTCTCTACCATGCCTGTTTCCAACCTATGAATGTCGTATCAATCACTACACGATGCACCAATACATGATTGCATACCTTTGTTGAATTTAGACCATGCATCGCATCATTCACATGATCATAATAACATCCTCCGATAACAATAGCCAAAATTCCATGAATCTGATGTTCACAACACACCTCATGATACATGTAAGTCCTGTTCCAACTCTTGAAATGCTTCCACGATGGAAGAAATGTGTAGAAATTCATAACCAACTGCCGAGTCAACAATTATTGAGTTTCTCCTTCTGACAAGAACCATTGCCTCATTATAACCAAATAATGGTATTTGCTCTTTATTACACTCCATATAATCCGATCGCACTGATCCCGAATCCAATAATCTCGTCTCACCAAGTATAAGCTGCTCAGGCAATAAATCACCTCGAACACGATCAAAAAACCTCATATGATGCCACAATTAGCTAATAAGCTACGAACTCGATTACGATACATAAGGAAAATGAACTGTCACCCCCAACCTCGGGGAGCGCGATAACTGAAAAGGTGTCATGAACCTTCCTCAGAAAACGAGACACAAAACACACAAAATAGAATATAGGTGACTGTACTCGACATCACACTGTTGCGGCGTGCAACTCGATCCACACATGATACCGTTTTGGCATGCAGCCCGATCCACACATGATACCATTGCGACGTGCAACCCGTTCCAAACAATATACCTATGGCGGCATGTCACCCGATCTGCACAAAAAGAATCTATAAGAAAATACTTACCGAGCTAGAATGCTCATTACTACAAAATATCTGAATATCGGACACAAGCACGCTCAGTGCATAATATCATCCCTGGAAGGACCGACAATGCCATACGCTACAAAACTCAAGCATAACTAAGGTGCGATATATTATATGAATCTCGAGAGCCATCCTGCTCACACAACACCATCGCTACACGGAACCTCAACACATAAGAATTTTATCAAGCCGTTTCATAACTCACATGGCATAATATAGTATTACATGAAATAACCGATGACGAAACGACATCCAACGTCTGAATACTCCTCCACAAGGAGCTTTTATGCTGAAATGAACACATCCGTCCTAATATAGAGCCCTATTCATATTTAAATCCATCCACAGACCTCAAGCCAATTCCGGTCGCACCGTACTAGGCTAATAACCTTTCAAGGATCCATAATAACCCTTTTCCCCATAACACACAAGAATAGCCATCATAATCAGAACAAACTTCCACAGTCCACAACCAAATGAACCGAGCGCCCTCCAGGCATAAATTTTCGAATCAGTGATATTACCACAATCTTCATACTTGGGTTCAATCTTCACTCAATCAAGTGACTACATGTCACTCTTACACAATCTTTCCGTGAGACACGCTCCCACGACCTTCCGCACCAGGTAACAAGTCTGCACATCCATGCTACTGGTTACACTAATGCTGTAAAGCATATCAAGAATCCACAAATCAATACACAAGGTCTCTTACACCTGACATAGACCTTAGATGATGCCAAAAAATAATACCATCTTACTTTAAACATCTAAATCCCTTTCCTGCTCATCCGAGCTCATGACATCCTTGTCAACACCGAACCGAAATCTTAAATCCTTAACTTTCGAATCCCATGCTACTTAGTGCACTTAACCACGCCAATGCATAGGAGTACAAGAATTCCATTGTACCTCCCGAACCACTAATAGGGTAAACACTTCATCATATAGAAACCTTCTTCTTAACTCATTTCAAGAGAACCATTGCAACACGTTACTGAATTCCCATATCCGTAAAAAATTACCGGCCTCAAGTAGTGGTTTAAACCACCATAACTCTTCTAGGATCCCTCTACACATTACATGTCATAATACTTGAATTTCTCCAAATAAAATCAATTACGACGGCCGTCAAGCCTCGTACGTACCGCGACAAATCACATGCATAATTCAATACACTAAAGGAACTGATCATTGCCACCAACGTGCCGATTCAACCATTGTTAGCCAATCCGTCTTTTCTCAATTTACTCTCAACTTGCCTTAGAAATAATAATAGCTCCATTCATTACATCACGAACTGAAATCCGCACTCATCCTAAGTGACCTTATTTCACGAGACCACGCTATTTCAAAACCCACTAATTATCTCATATCCCTTCTTGTGCGCACTTTTTACATCTTCAACTGGTACACCCATTCTGATACTTCGTTTATGAATTCAAAGTTATTTTCTTCCGTTTCGCTAATGCTATACCACAACTTGAAGATAACGCAGAGTACTCCAAGCCCCGTTTCATAATCTGCTACAAAAGCTCGATACTTAACCATACTGTAGACTCGAGATCCTTAGACACCACACTTTAAATTTTTGAATCCACTAGGACCGTTATTGAGAGTCACTTGCTCTAACTTGTTCCCAAACATGATCAATTCCAAGGCCCTGCTAGCACATGGACACTTTATCAAGGAAACATCCGACTGTTTCACTTTCCTGTGCATTACATCTACACGAAGCATAAACTGTGAGTCTTCCAAAAACCTGAATATGAATTGATAAGGTCAAATATGGCACACATTCCCCAAATACTTTGCTCAAATTACCACTGATGTTTTCTTTCCTTAGTTACAATGACCCACCAATACACCGATAATCAGAAACTGCACAAGTTGACACTACGCAATCCAATCATAGACGGTGGGCTCTCCCACTTAGCTTGAAGCTACAATTACAAAATTTTGGTATCCACCGAGATTCTTTCTTCATTTTTGACATGATCCTGCACACGCAACTCGCCAAATTTTCTCGAAATCCTTCTATTAACCTTTAATAAACATCCAAAACACTAGCCATATTTACATATTAAATCTCTTACTGGGTAGCCAGTAGAATTCTTCGCAGAAGCTTCATCAACACCACGCGACCGCTAACCTGCTTACAGGAGATAACCCACCTGTGGAAATTACATGCTGACATATTCCAACATCGCTGCACTGGGTGCAATTACTACTAAATTAGTAGATCATCCTGAGTCTGAGATCATTCACCAGCTGCACCAGTCCGTTCACTCATCATGGACGTCAACTAGAGGTGCGACAATACATTCCAATCCAAAGTCATGTTGTATCCTTCTTTATATCAAGCAACTCCATCCTGTTGTATCCAATCTTCCTCAATATAGCAGCTAATATTACAACTTAAGTCCGTAGACCTAGTCACCGTCCATTTTACATCCCAAATCACTCCAAACGTTCCTCAAGACGTGTAATCATCCTACCACGTAACCCATGTGCTACCTTGCCACTCTCCCACTATGGTCAACCATCTCCTTTAAGCAACTACTCTGCTTCTATTTTCTTACACTTGGCCTTTTCGGAACCTAACCACCGCAAGGCACCTTCCACATGTCCTTCCTCATCCTTCGTTGCCCAGTTGTTGCCTTAACTTAAAATCCGTCTCTGTAGCACTAGAACCAATAGCTCGTTACTAGCTTTAAACATTTCTGATGATCATCCTTCTCGAGACATCAATACTAGAAACGCTGCTTCGATCCTGAATCACTGCACACTACAATCTCTAACGATTGCTTCCCCTATACCAATTCCTAACACCCCGCTGTGAAGGCGAGTTGAAGAAAACCATAACACTGGTGAACCTTAATGCATTTTACAAGGCGACGACACCACATCAAAATTGAGAACTCTACCACACTCGAAAATATCAAGCTCCGTTACTCCATCAACCCCAAACCTGAACATTCATAGTCCGATTGACTTTTCTCCCCTGGAATTAAAACATGGAACCTCTGAATCATGTACTGAGAAAACTTTCTTTCAAG
Source organism: Nicotiana tabacum (assembly GCF_000715075.1). Taxonomy (NCBI): domain Eukaryota; kingdom Viridiplantae; phylum Streptophyta; class Magnoliopsida; order Solanales; family Solanaceae; genus Nicotiana; species Nicotiana tabacum. The sequence continues at coordinate 16,743,650 of NC_134101.1, read as the reverse complement.
TTGTTTACTGGCCTGACACATAGACAGGCATTCTACCACTACATAAACACTGTGCGATAACAACGTACGAATTATCGTAACAATCAATGCCAAATTTCAAAACCTTAGGTAGTATTGATACTTAACTTGAAACGACAGAGCGTCCTTCCGCAAGGCGATGATAATAGCCCAATTAATTACACAGGGAGAAGCATACTGCACTATATCTGTAGTACCATTAAAAATTTCCTCGATCCTCAATGTATAACAAGCGCTTTACGTCACATAAGATTGAATATGAAGGAAATGTAAGCATAAGCCTCAAAGGATTCGAATTGCACGATGAGGAATCAAGAAGGGAAGTATTCCTAACAGCCCTGTAGCCTCTTGAAGATAAGCACAGATGTCTCTGTACCGATCCGCAAAACACTACTAGACTTGCTCATGACTCGTGAGACCTAAGTGAACCTAGTGCTCTGATACCATGTTGTCACGACCCAAAATCCAAAAAGGCCGTGATAGCGCCAGACACTACTATCAGACAAGCCAACCATAATCAATTAACTTAATTACCCATTTTAGTATTTTTGAAATAAAAATTTCTTCAATAAAATTGTAAAGATAAAATTCACAGAGTAAATGATAAATATTTTTAGCAACTAAATTTCTAAACAATTCACAACTATTCCCAAAACCCGGTGTCACAAGTGCATGAGCATTTACTAGGGAATTAAAAATAAAATACAGCATCTGTCCAGAATCCAAATTAGACAGGAAAATATAATAACTCTGAAGGAGACTTTGTTAGCTGCGAATCGTAATATAGAATGCAGCTCACCTATGTCCCCACAATTATTAACCACACCTCTGGGCCCAGAAGGCCTCTATACATATATGTACCTGCATAATAAAATGTGCAGCAAGTACAGTATGAGTACGAAAACAACGTGTTCCCAGTAAGTATCAAGCCTAATCTCGAAGCGGTAGAGACGAGATAGCCGACTTTGACACTCACTATGGGTCAATAATAATAATTGAAATAAAACTAGAATATCTAAATCAGCATGATCCACATAATTTACAATAATTTATTTAACCAGCAGAAATAATCAAATTCCTTCAAATGCAACAATTCTCAATATATTAATTAAATTCCTTCAATTCAAATAATTTCCAATTTATCAATTAATCTCATTTACATGAATAATAATTAATTCCTTAACAAACAGGAATAATAACTCATTAAATTCCAAGGATTCTCCAATTTATCAATTAGCTTCGCAAGCTGAAATAAACTATTAAGGTATCGTGTAATTATTATTATTAAGCACGATTTCTGCCGAGGTCGTTCGGCCCGATCCAGAGTGTCGTGTACACTGTCGAGGGATGTGCGGCACGATCCATAGATGCATCTATCCTGCCGAGGCGTTCAGCCCACTCCACAAGAAAGGAGGACATTTTTCTTATGTACCTCCGGGAATCAGAGTATGTTTATTATAAGATAAATTCGAGAGGGTGAACAATTTCTTTTAACAATTTATTTAATCTAAACAAAAATTAAGCATATGAAAATTTCATCATTTACTACCTTTCATAACAATTCACAATATACACATCAAATAATTTAATTAATAAAGAATACAATTTACACAAGTAATTCATGCTCTGAGTCCTAAACTACCCGAACTTTAGCATTAATAGTAGCTACGCACGGACTCTCGTCACCTCGTGCGTACGTAGCCCCCGCAATTAGCAATAATTATTTCATTTAATGCCTATGGGGTAATTTCCCCCTCACAATATTAGACAAGAGACTTACCTCGTCTCAAAGTCCACTTTCCGATTACCACGTCACATTGAATCCTTGATTCGACGCCGAAAAATCCGAAACTATCCAAATATTATACAAAATAATTAATATATGCTAAATGATTCGAAATTTATCTATTAAATAAATTACCTTATCCAAAATGGTAAAATTCCTAAAATTTACCCCGGGTCCACGTGCCCGAATTTCGAAAATTTCCAGAGGGAATCGTTACCCATAATCTCAAGAACTCAAATATATAATTTCCATCCAATTCCATAGCCATTTCTGTGGTGAAAATCAAAAATACCAATTTCTAGGTTTTTCTTCAAAACTCCAAATTTCGACATATTTTCATGTCTAAATCCATATATAAACCATGTATTTAACTTACAATATGTGTGAATTACCTTACCTCCAAGTTGCTAGGTGAATGCTCCTCTCAAGAAACTCCCAAGATCGTCCAAGAATGAAGAAATAAGCAAAAATTCTCAAATCCCAGCTTTAAACACTCACTGCCCAGCGATCATCGCGCCTGCGGCAAAATTTTTCGCACCTGCGGCTTCGCACCCGCGATGGATTATTCGCACCTACACCTTCGCACCTGCAATGGATTTTTTGCACCTGCGGCTTCGCACCCACGCTGGATTTTTTGCACCTGCGGCTATGGATTTTTCGCACCTGCGGCTTCACACCCGCGATGGATTTTTTGCACCCGCGACTTCGGACCCGCGATGGATTTTTTGCACCCACGGCTTCGCACCCGCGATCACACGAGATATCTGCTGCCTCAATTCTTCTTCAAATTCCAAATTCGATCTGTTAACCACCCGAAATCCACCCGAGGCCCTCGGGACCTCAACCAAATATACCGACAAGTCCTACAACATCATACGAACTTATTTGAAATCTCAAATAATATAAAACAACGCTAAAACCACGAATTATGCTCCAATTCAAGCTTAATGAAACTTAAAATTTCCAACTTCTACATTCGATGTCGAAACCTATCAAATCAACTCCGATTGACCTCAAATTTTGCACACAAGTCATAAATGACATAACGGAGCTAAGAAAATTTTTGGAACTGTATTCCGTCTCCGGTATCAAAAGGTCAACTCCCCGGTCAAACTTCCAAACTTAAATTCTTGTTTTAGCCATTTCAAGCCTAATTTCACTACAGAGTTCCAAATAAAATTCCAATCACGCTCCTAAGTCCAAAATTACCATACGGAGTTGTTGGAATCATCAAAATTCTATTCCGGGGTCGTTTGTATATAATTCGATATCCGGTCACTATTTGAACTTAAATTATTTTAATTGTTTCATCAAAATTCCATATATCGGGCTAGGGACCTCGGAATTTGATTCCGGGCATATGCCCAAGTCCCAAATCATGATACGGACCTACCAAAATTGTAAAAACACTGATCCGAGTCTGTTTGCTCAAAATGTTGACCAAAGTCAAACTTAAAGCCAACTTAAGGAACCAAGTGTTCCGATTTCAACTCAAACACTTCCAAATCCCGAACAAACCATCCCCACAAGTCATAAACCATTAAAGCACATACGCAAAGTTTTATTTAAGGGAATGGGGTTCTAAAAGTCAAAACGACTAATTGGGTCATTACATTTGGTTTGGAGGCCCGAGGGCTCGGGTGAGTTTCGGATAGGCTACGGGGTGATTTGCACTTAGAAAATCTGAGATTTTTTCTAAAACAGCTATTCTGGTATGCCCTTCTTCGCGTTTGCGTAGGTAGTGTCGCGAACGCGAAAGGTAAAATGGGGGCAGGGGAATTTTCTTCTTCGCGAATGCGAAGGATTGGTCGCGAACACGAAGCATTGGGGGCGGTACCCTTCGTGAACGCGATCAGTTTCCCGCGAACGCGATAGTTTAAGGGACCTGGGGGAGGGGAGTCATGTTCTTCTACGCGAACGCGTCCATTGGGTCACAAACGCGAAGGCTTGGGGGGAGCTGCCTTACGCGAACATGTAGAGAGACTCGCGAACGCTAAGGCCTTAGGCCGCTGTGCATCGCGATCATGACAGGCCTCTCGCGAACGCGATGAAGGCCTGTCCAGTGTTTTAAAACAGACTTCAAAGACGGGATTTGCTCAAAATTTCACATTTTCTTCACTTGAACTCAACCTTGGGCGATATAGGTGAAGTGGGAATTCAACACCAAATCATAGGTTCGTGTTCTTAAACTCATTCCTTTCAATTTCCATCAACACCCACTAGATTGCTAGGCCTAAATCTTGTTCTTTAAGGGTAGAAATTAGGGATTTTAGGAGAATTGGGGGTTTTGTAAATTTGAGGATTTAGACCCCAATTTGAGGTCGGATTCCAAAACTAATTACATATTCGAGCTCGGGGTGAATGGGTAAAAGGATTTTGGTCCGAATCTCGAATTTTGACCAAGTGGGCCTGGGGTCGATATTTTGACTTTTTGGAGGAAAATTTGGAAAATTTAATTTATGAAATATAATTGATTCCCTTAGTAATATTTGATGTTATTGAGTCATGTTTGAATAGATACGAGTGGTTTGGAGGTGAATTCCAAAGGAAAAGCTGTGATTAAGAATTAAGTGATCTTCGGAGCAAGGTAAGTGTCGTGTCTAACTTTGGCTTGAGGGAATAGGTATTATGTGATTATTTGCTTCGTGTTTGGTTGTTAAATACGATGTATAGGTGAGGTGACGAGCATCTATGCGTCGTTATCGAGTCATAGCATGCGAGTGAAATTCCATTCTTGTCTATTTGGTAACCTTAAATTCTACTATCCATACTTAGCAGGTTATTTGAAATGTTGGGTGAATTATATCTGGTTCAACTGAGATTTGGTAACTTTCGAATATTGATTCAAGGTTGAGGTTACATTGTGCTATTGATTATGGGTAAAATACTAGTTTCTTTGTGATACTCTTGTCTTTTTGTTGTTATTGATTCTGTGATTTGAGAGGAGGAGTGTAAAACACGGTGGGTGATGTCGTGCATGCATTATTTATATTGTGAGGAAGAGTGTAAAGTACGAAGGGTGATGCCGTGCATGCAGTATTTATATTGTGAGGAAGAGTGTAAAGCACGAAGGGTGATGCTATGTATATTATGAGAGGTTTAATGCACGAAGGGTGATGCCTTGCCGTTCTATTTATTTATTTGGTATGGTTGAGAGTAAAAGTACGAAGGGTGATGTCGTGCCGTTCTATTTATTTATTTGGTGAGGTTGAGAGTAAAAGCACGAAGGATGATGCCGTGCAGTTTTCCTTTGCTGTTTTATTTGCTCAATTTGTTTAAGGATTTTCGGTTTAATTCTGTCTTTTCATTATTCTCACTCTTTATATTGTATTCCCCCACTATATGTCCCCTTCCCATTATTTCTATGTTATTTCTCTATTTGCTGTTGTTGCCAATAGCATGATTATACTATTCAAGTTATATGTGGGTGTCATGTCCTAGCCTCGTCACTACTTCGCCGAGGTTAGGCTCGGCACTTACCAATACATGGGGTCATTGTACTCATGCTGCACTCTGCACTTTCTGTGCAGATTTTGGTACCAGCTTAGGTAGATCGAGATTTTACTATTGGTCCGCTGTCCGGAGACTCGAGGTAGATCTGTTGGCGTTCACAGACCTTGAAGTCCCCATCTATCTTTTATGTCTTACTGTTTTCTTTCATTCAGACAGTTGTATTTCTTTCAGACTATTACTTGTAGTAAATTCTAGAATGCTCGTGAATTGTGACTCCAGATCCGGGTGGTAGTAATTAATATAGTTTTATAATATTCCGCACTTATTATATTTCATCTTAGTTAATTATTGTTATTTACTTAATGGAAATAAGGAATTGGTTTAATGATTCTCTAACGTTGGCTTGCCTAGCAAGTGAAATGTTAGGCGCCATCACGGTTCCGTCGTTGGAAAATTTCGGGGTCGTGACAGTTGGTATTAGAGCACTAGGTTGCCTAGGTCTCACGATTCACGAGCAAGCTTAGTAGAGTCTGGAGGATCGGTACGGAGACGTTTGTGCTTATCTTCCAGAGTATATGAAGTTTAGGAACAAGTTTCACTTCTATTCTTCTCTGTCTTGTGATTTTGCTTTCTCAATACTGATTGAACTCTTCTACTCTTATTCTCTCGTAGATGGAGAGAACAAGTACCGCTTCCTCAGCTGAGCAGCAGCCCCAGCAGTGGAGCCTCAAATAGAGCTTGATGAGGAGGTTCCAGCCCAGACTGTTCCTACCAGACCAGCTAAGGTTCCGGAGGGGTTCATTGCCACCCTAGTACTTCAGGACGCTTTGGTCCGTTTGGTGGGCCTTATGGATAGTGTGGCCTAGACTGGCACATTTCCCATGGCACCAGCAGTCTCTCAAGCTGGAGGAGGAGCCCAAACTCCCACCACTCCCGCTCCAGAGCAGATAACTCCCCAGTATCAGGCTCCAGCAGCTCAGCTAGTCGGATTAGTTCAGCCGGTTATTGCGGCACAGGTCAGAGATGGGCCAGCTATTTCTTCTGAGGCTTTATAGAGATTTAACAGGTTCATCAAGCTCTTTCCTCTTCACTTCAGTGGTGCTCCTTCAGAGGATCCCCAGAAGTATCTTGACAGCTATCACGAAGTTCTACAAAATATGGGTATAGTGGAGACCAATGGGGTCAATTTTGCTGCATTTTAGATGACTGGTTTCGCCAAGAAGTAGTGGAGAGATTACTTGTTGACCAGACCATATGGGTCGCCTGCTCTTACTTGGGACCAGTTCTTTCAGGTCTTCATAGAGAAGTTTCTACATATCACATTGAGAGAGGAGCGTCACTGTCAGTTTGAGCGTCTCCAGCAGGGCAATATGACTGTTACTCAGTATGAGACCCATTTTGTAGATTTGGCCAGTCGTGCTATTCTTCAGCTTCCCACTGAGAGAGAGAGAGGGTGAGGAGGTTTATTGATGGACTTGCTCAGCCTATCAGATTGCAGATGGCTAAGGAGACTGGGAGTGAGATTTCTTTTCAGGCGGCTGCTAATGTCGCCAGATGAGTCGAAATGGTTCTTACTAAGGGAGGTCAGGGGTCTGACATGAGACCTCGTCATTCCGGTGAGTTCAGTGGTGCCTCATCTAGAGGCAGGAGTACTTTTGGTAGAGGCCATCCTCCCAGGCCGTTTCATTCAGCGCTCCAGGCAGCCAACGGTGCCTCAGGTGGTCGTGGCCCTCAGATGCATTATTTCGACCAGCTAGCCTACAGTGCACCACCAACTCCTATTAGTGCACCTCCACTCTAGAGTTATCAGGGTGGATATTCATGCCGACAAGGTCAGTTTCAGGGTCAGCAGTCATAGTAGCCGAAGTTATGTTATATTTGTGGTGATCTGAGGCACATTGCTAGATTTTACCCTCGGGTAATGGGCAGCTCATAGCATTAGAGTTCTCGTGCCATGGTTCTGGCACCAGTTGCTGCACCACCTGCTCAGCCAGCAAGAGGCAAGGGTCAGGCAGCCATAGGTAGAGGCCAGACTGTTAGAGGTGGAGATCAGGCCGTTAGAGGTGGAGACCAGCCAGTTAGAGGCTGTCCTAGGGACATAGTTCAGGGTGGTAGGGCCCAGCATCAGTGTTATGCTTTCCCAGCCAGGCCTGAGGCTGAGTCATCTGACGCTGTTATCAAAGGTACTATTTCAGTTTGCAGTAGAGATGCTTCGGTTCTATTTGATCCGGGATTTACTTACTCCTATGTGTCATCCTATTTTTCTTCCTATTTAGTTGTGCCCCGTGATTCTTTGAGTGCTCCTATGTATATGTCCACACCAGTGGGAGATTCTATTCTTGTAGATCGTGTTTATCATTTGTGTGTGGTCACCATTGGCAGTCTTGAGACTCGTGTAGATCTTCTACTTCTCGACATGGTTAATTTTGATGTCATACTGGGTATGGATTGGATGTCACCTTATCATGCTATATTAGATTGTCACGCCAAGATGGTGACCTTAGCCTTGCAGGGGTTGCCTCGATTACAGTGGAGAGGGAATCTTGGCCATTCTGCCAGCAGGGTTATCTCTTATGTGAAGGCCCGACATATGGTCGAGAAGGGATGTCTAGCTTATTTGGCTTATGTCCGCGATTCTAGTGCGGAGGTTCCTCCCATGGATTCAGTGTCGGTTGTTCGTGAGTTTCCAGAGGTATTTCCTGCAGACTTGCCGGGGATGCCACCCGACAAGGATATTGATTTCTGCATTGATTTGGCTCTAGGGACTCAGCCCATTTCCATTCCGCCATACCTCATGGCCCCGTCAGAGTTGAAAGAATTGAAGGAGCAGTTACAAGATTTGCTTGATAAGGGCTTCATTAGACCTAGTCTCTCGCCCTGGGGTGCACCTGTGTTGTTTGTGAAGAAGAAAGATTCATCGATGAGGATGTGTATAGATTATCGGCCATTGAACAAAGTCACTATAAAAAACAAGTATACATTGCTGAGGATTGATGATTTATTTGATCAGCTTCAGGGTGCCCAGGTGTTTACAAAGATTGATTTGAGATCTGGCTACCATCAGTTGAGGATTAGGGCATCCGATGTCCCTAAGATAGCTTTTCGGACTCGGTACGGGCATTATGTGTTTCTAGTGATGTCATTTGGGCTGACAAATGCCCCAGAAGCATTCATGGATTTGATAAACCGGGTGTTCAAACCCTACTTGGATTCCTTTGTGGTTGTGTTTATTGATGATATCTTGATCTACTCCCACAGTCGAGAGGAGCATGAGCAACACCTTCGGATCGTTCTTCAGACTCTGAGAGACAACCAGTTATATGCTAAGTTCTCAAAATGCGAGTTTTGGTTGAGTTCAGTTGCTTTCTTGGGTCACGTTGTATCAGTAGAGGGTATTCAGGTGGATCCTAAGAAGATTGAGGTAGTTCAGAACTGGCCTAGACCCACATCAGCTACAGAGATTCATAATTTCCTGGGTTTGGCGGGCTATTACCGTCGATTTGTGGAGGGGTTTTCATCCGTAGCAGCCCCATTGACCAGATTGACCCAGAAGGGTGCCCCGTTCAGGTGGTCAGACGAGTGTGAAGCGAGCTTTCAAAAGCTCAAGACAGCTTTGACTACGACACTGGTATTGGTGTTACCCACAAGTTCAGGATCTTATATAGTATATTGTGACGCATCTCGTATTAGTCTGGGTGTGGTATTGATGCAGGGTGGCAAGGTCATTGCATATGCTTTGCGGCAGCTGAAGGTTCACGAGAAGAATTACCCTGTTCATGATCTAGAGCTGGCAGCCATTGTTCACGCGCTGAAGATTTGGAGGCACTATCTTTACGGCGTGTCATGTGAGGTATTCACTAATCATCGGAGCTTGTAGTATTTGTTCAAGCAGAAGGAACTCAATTTGAGGCAGAGAAGGTGGTTGGAGCTATTGAAAGACTATGATATCACCATATTGTATCATCCTGGGAAGGCCAATGTGGTGGCCGATGCTTTGAGTAGAAAGTCAGTCTGTATGGGTAGCCTTGCATATATTCCAGTTGGTGAGAGACCGCTTTCCTTGGATGTTCAGACCTTGGCCAACCATTTCGTGAGATTGGATGTTTCTGAGCCCAGGCGTGTTCTAGCTTGTACAGTTGCTCGGTGTTCTTTTTTTAGCGTATCAGAGATCGGCAGGATGACAATCCTCATTTACTTGTCCTTAGAGACACAGTGCGGCACGGTGGTGCCAAGCAGGTTACTGTTGGAGATGACGGAGTTTTGAGGATGCAGGGTCGTATTTGTGTGCCTAATGTGGATGATCTTGGTGAGTTGATCCTTGAGAAGGCTCATAGTTCTCGGTATTCTATTCACCCGGGCGCTGCCAAGATGTACCAGGACATGCGACAGCATTATTTGTGATGACTCAAAATGTCATCTTAAAATTTAATAAGTAATTTTACGTTCTAAAACCTCGAAAAGCATTAATTATCATTCCTCGACTTGCGTGCGCAGTCCGTAAAATTTTCCGAAAAGTTTTTATGTGAAAAATGGATTAAAATGTGAAATAAAGCCTTAAAACTTAATTGAGTTGACTTTGGTCAACATTTTGAGCAAATTGACCCGAATCAGTGTTTTGACAGTTCTGATAGCTCTGTATCGTGATTTGGGACTTGGGCGTATGCCCGGAATTTAATTTGGAGGTCCCTAGTATAACACCCCGGAAAGTTTCGAAGTACTTAAGTGTAAAGCCCCGTAAAGTTTGCAAAAGAAAGTAATGTTTCGTGGTGCCGAATTGGTTTTACATGTTGAGTATTATAGAAATTCTTGGCTCAGACCTTTTGGTTGAACAATGCACCGGAAAGTAAAGGAAAATGTTTGGCGGAAAAGTGCATTTCTGTGGTCCATTATGCGACCGCAGAATCACTCTGCGGACCGCATAATGGGCGCAGAGTGAGGCAGTTAATGGGGTCAGTAGGAAGCAATTATGCGGTCGACTATGCGAGCACATAACTGTTATGAGCTGCACTATGCGACCGCAGAACAGTTATGCGGACCGCATAGTGACCGCGGACTCAAGCAAATTTTTGGTCATTTTGGACACCAATTATGCGACCGATATGCGGTCCGCATAACCATTATGCGGTCGCATATGCGACCGCAGAACCTGTTTCGGAGCTTCATTTTTTGGTTCTTAAAACCCGACCCTATTTTGTTAAATATACGTTTTGGGCCATTTTTGAGATATAATCTGACATTTTAGAGTGAGTGAGAGTGCCCTAGAGTGACAAGGTGTTCTTCAATAATTGTTCTTCAATTCTTGCTCAAGTTTTGGAAGATTAAGAAGGCAAGCTCACTAGGTCTTCATCCTAGAGGTAAGATTTTACACCCTAAACCCTAATTTCGAAATCATCTGAAAGTGGGTAATTAGCAAGATGATTTTTGGGCATGAGAGTTGATTATTTTACATGCATGTGATATCAAGAGGTGTAGGAAGATTGTTGAACTAAGCATGGTAAAGATTGGGTTGTGGGATGATGGAATCCTCCATAAAAGGGCCTTGAAACCTTGTGCACATCTAGTATTTGATAAAATGCTCAAATGAGCTAGAACCATGTTCATCTTCCTAATTTTGATTCAATTTGTTATATTTCTAAAATAGATTGAAGTTGCTAAGAATTCCGGAATATTTTAGAGTTTAAGGAAGCTAAATTGAGGTATGTTGACTAAACTCTTCTCTTAGAATTGAATTCTATGATATTCATATAAATTATGTAAGTCCCGAGTGATTTATTATGAAATTGGCTATCCCGAGTAAGATTAGGTTGAAAGATAAATGGTCAACAAGCATCCCAAATGCTCTATTCATGTTATGTTACCAATTGAGGATGTGTTAAAATATGGGTTGTACATTAATAATTTTCCAACTTTAAGTCAAGTTCGAATGAAGGCTATTATGCCAAATTTTGTGAAATATCTCTATGTGCATCAGTCTCTAAATTGCTCACATGTGTACTAGACACCTTGATTTGAATTGTATTTGTCCTTGATGATGAGGATGATATTTGAAATTGATAAGGTGAGCATGAAATACTGAATATGGCCAATGTGCCAAGAATGATCTTATAATTATGGCCACTAGTGCCAATAAAATGAAAAAAAAAGTGAAAGTATCATGAAATGCGGTGATTGATATAAAAAGGTTGATGTCCCTAATGAATGGCCTAGCCGATCGGGTCGTGATCGGACTCCGTGTTAAAAACGGTGCTATTGATATTGAGGGCAATTGTGGTTGATGTCCCTAAAGGATGGCCTAGCCGATCGGGTCATGATCGGACTCCGTGTTAAAAACGGTGGTATTGACATTGAGAGAATTTGTGGTTGATGTCTCTAATGAGATGCCCTAGCCGATCGGGTCATGATCGGACTCCGTGCTAAGAGTACGGTGGCACTGGTTTTGTGAATAATGGTATTGTGAATAGTGGTATTGGTATGGTGAATAATGGTACTGGTATTGTGGACAATGGTATATCGATACTAAAAATCTCCCAATGCGAGATATGGACATTAATTTGAACATTGTCTTGATCTTAAATTGAGGTTTGATGTTAATTAAGGCTTTCATTGATATTATGATAATCTTATTTGTATTATTTGTCATTCTATTGAGAAGGTGTTTAGTTATACATACTAGTGCTATTCGACAGTACTAACGTCCCTTTTGCCGGGGGCGCTGCTTCTTTCAATGGATGCAGGTGGTTCCACAACAGGAGATATTGGTCAGTGATAGCAGTGCACCTTCTTCCCATCTGACTTGGTGAGCGCCACTTTATTCCGGGGTCATGAATCTTTTGTACTTTGTGTATTCTGTTTGAGGTATAGTCGGGGCCTTGTTGCCAGCACTATCATTGTACTCTTCTTCATCTATAGAGGCTCTGTAGACATAGTGTGGGTTGTGTATTGGTGCTGGGGAAAGACAAACTATATTATGTTGTGGTTTTATTACTAGTCCATTTGAGACTTTAAAAAATATAAAACTATTGGAATTGAATTGGTATTGTAGACATGAACACATTTTTGTCTAATTAATGATAATATGTATTATCTCTATTCATGGATGAGTTTGGGTGGAATGAAATCTAACAGGCTTGCTCGGTCGGGTTCACTCGGTTGAGCGCCAGTCGCGCTCCTCGGTTTTGGAGCGTGACAAACTTTGTATCAGAGCCTAAGGTTTTAAAGTGTCCTAGGATGTCTCGGAGCCGTGTCTAGTAGAGTCCTTATTATCGGTGTGTTGTCGACCACATCTATAATTAGGATGCTACATGGGAATTTAGGAATATTATCCTTCCTTGAAACTAGTTGTGAAACTGTTCTTCCTCCAACTCGTGCGTTGAGGTTCAAGGTAAGTTTAAATTCTCTTTTGTTTTATTCCAAGTAATGTTGTCATGTGACATGACGAAAGGGTAAAGGCTTGAATATTAAATAGATGACACATGTATCATGTTGAATGAATAGTATGACATATGAGACAAGTATATCGTACTATGAGCATACTTTATATGAGAAGAGTGCTAGAAGTGATTACCCACCTCGAAAGAGACAGTGACGTGATAAATGAGACATAAGCTTAACTAGTTCATGTGGATAGTGTGGGAACCATGTATATGATCCTAAGATGTAAACATATTACATAGACACGTGATATATGAAAGGCATGTCCTGGAGAGTAATGATAAATGTGTAGGTCTCTCAAGGGAGACAAGAAGTTATGAAAAGAGAGTTGATTAAACCCACAATGAGAAGACCCTAGCACTATGAACGTTATAAGAATCCTAGGAATGTGCGAAGTGGTGTTACACTCCAAAAAGGATATTGACATGAGGGAGTTGGAGCCCAAGCCTATGTGGCTAAATAAGAGTAGAGAACTTATGAGGTTAATACCATGGTAACTTAAATCTCCCTAATAGTCAATCATATACAAGAGGACTAGAGATGTGAAACATGTCTCCCTCAAGTTAATAAATTCAAGACTTGTGTCAAAATATGAATCATTCACCCCAAGTAGGGGAGGAAGGGCCATAGAGAGGCCACTTAAATACAATGAAACAAGAGTAAGACCATGTAGCTATGATATTTGAATATTTTGTTGAAGATAGGTGTAGTCTAGAAAAGAGATAATGGGTAGCATGATTCTCTGAAAGGATATGCTAATGACAGACCACTAGTACCCCAAAAAGGTGGAAGGTTAAGGAAGGTAAATTCTTCATACATGGCAATGTGAATGACAGGGTCAACGATCCTAGAAACTAAGAGTATGTTTACAAAGGGATTTTATACTTGTTAGGGGGTCAGGAACAATGGAACCCAAGGAAGTAATATAGGTCAAATGTGAAAGGTTGCGAGTTTCTAGAATGAGCTAATCACGGATTTGCGATTTAGCTAAACATCTAAGGCTTTAAGAAAGACAGAACGAGTGGGAAAGATAAATGTGATGTTATAATAACCCAAGAGTGCATTGGTACTTGATGGAGAGTCTCTTAAGAATCTTACAAGCAAGGAAGTGTTAAGTGATACATGGATGAACACACTTTTCCACGGATATCCCAACAAGTGTCGAGAGGCGAGCAGGATGACTTCACAACTAAGGGAAAAGACCACGTAACGTATGGAAGGGCGCATAGCTATTCAATAACTAGGGAGAATGAGGCGAGAAAAATTGGAAGAAAATCTATTAATTGAAATGGTCATGGTATCGCAAAATAGTTCGTATCGGAATTGTGGACTCGCCTAGAGCACAAGTGTTAATAGAAGATATAAAGGATCAACTGTAATGCAACCGACTTGAGTGACGCCGAATATCAACTAAAAGATATAGGGGGAGTTCATGTCTACATATTACATTGGAAAATGAGACTACTGGTGATGAAGTGGTGGTGTGATAAACTCAACAAATCAGACACAATAATACTACGAGTTCATGGGAGGCAAACAAGTGTGTGGCACAATAAGGTTGTCAACTATGAATTAAGGGCAAAATGGGATGGGAGTAAATGCTCTAGTCACAAAGGAAATATAGTATCAACATATTGTCTAGACCAGAGGGGAAATGTTTGAAATAGATTAAGAGAGGATGAACACTTGTTACGAACTAAACATGTTTAACATGATAGCTCTTAGGCTGCAATACCAGGAAACACTATTGGTAACTACAATACGGGGAATAAGGTGAGTTACTCATCGAGGATGAAATCAGGTGGAATAAGTCCTACACTTATAAGCAAAACAAGAAGTCGTCATTGAAGAATTTAGGAGGATCTCAAGTTTCATAAAAGGCCCTATTCGAGCCAATGACTTTGGTTGAATTAAATATATATGAAGGGTATCGATATGTGTTTTGGGAAGTGTTTAGCAGTAAAGAGGAATCGTGAGAATGTTCACCAGGGAAATATAGTGGTTTCTTAAAATCCTATAAGACTTATAATGAGGAAAGAAGATGGCCAAGAAAGGTCTGAGCACAATATTACTTCACATATTGAGGCAATGCCATGAAGGTTGATGTTATCAGAGTGTGCGCGCAAGCTAGTAGATGTTATTCATTTGAAATAGATGGTCCCATAAGAAAACTGGCCTAGTAATGTCTTTTGTTGAGAAATTTGGAAAAATAAGTTGCAAGTACTAATAAGATCGTAACCGTACCAAGGAAATTTTTGTAGAACTCAATTTCTAGGAGGTCATATGAAAGAGAAATCTGATATAGATGTTCCACTAATGATGAAATATGGCAAGATGATCATTTATACCTCTAGGCAACTCAAGAATCATGAGAAAAACAATCCAACACATGAATTAGTACCTGCGGCTATGATTTATACATTAAAGGTTTGGCGTCATTAATTGTATGGGGTCCCGGTGGACATATTCACGGACCAAAAGATCCTTCAATATATTTGCAAATAGAAGAAATTGAATCTAAGGTAGAGAAGATGTCATGAGTTACGTAATGATTACGATATCAATATTCTATATCATCCGGGGAAGCCAATATTGTGGCGGATTCTCTTACTCGGAAATCTATGGGTAGCTTAGCACACTTGGAGGCATACCAAAGGCCATTGGCCTAGGAAGTTCACCGATTGGCTAGTTTAGGAGTTCGTCTTGCAGACTCTGGTGACGGAGGGGTAATTGTGCAAAATAGGGTTGAATCATCGCTTGTTGTCGAAGTCAAATAAAGCAATACAACAATCCATTGTTGGCACAATTGAAAGAGGGTATTCATAAACATAATACTATGTCTTTTTCTCTCGGCTTGCATGATGGTACACTAAGGTACCAAGGGTGGTTATGTGTTCCAAATGTGGATGGTCTTTGGGAAAGAATCATGACCGAGGCTCACATTTCTAGGTATTCCGTGCATCCAGATTCTACAAAAATGTATCATGATCTTAAGGAAGTCTATTGGTGGAATGATATGAAGAGGAATGTGGAGGACTTTGTGGCAAGATGTCCAAATTGTCAGCAAGTGAAGGCCGAACACCAAAGGCCTGGTGGGTTGGCACAAAACATAGAAATTCCAATGTGGAAGTGGGAAATGATTAATATGGACTTTGTGGCAGGATTACCGCGCACTTCGCGTAAGTTTGACTCAATTTGGGTGATTGTGGATCGGCTCACAAAGTCATCACACTTTTTGCCGGTTAAGTCTACCAATACAGCGGAGCAGTATGCTCAGCTGTATATCAAAGAAATAGTCAGGTTGTATGGGACCCCAGTTTCCATCATTTCTGATCGGGGGGCACAATTAACTGCTAATTTTTGGAAGAAATTTCAGCAAGGTTTGGGTACTCAGGTGAATCTTAGTACAGCCTTTCACCCACAGACTGACGGGCAGGCAGAGCGAACTATTCAGACGCTTGAGGATATGTTGTGCGCTTGTGTCATAGACTTCAAAGATAGCTGGGATGATCATTTACCACTCATAGAATTTGCATATAACAATAGCTGTCATGCTAGCATTCAAATTGCACCATTCGAGGCTTTATATGGTAGGAGATGTAGATCTCCCATTGGGTGGTTCGAAATTGGGGAAGCAGATTTGATAGGGCCAGACCTTGTGCATCAGGTTATGGAAAAAGTTAAAATCATTAAGGAGCGGTTGAAGACTGCTCAGAGTCATCATAAATCCTATTCAGATGTTCGTCGTAGTGATTTTGAGTTCAAAGAAGATGATTGGGTATTCTTGAAAGTTTCCCCCATAAAGGGTGTAATGCAATTTGGTCAGAAAGGGAAATTGAGTCCGAGGTATGTCGGACCATACAAAATCATTCAGAGGATCGGTGAGGTGGCATACAAGCTTGAACTACCACCTGAGATGTCATTAGTACACCCGGTGTTTCATGTGTCTATGTTGAATAAAGTAGTTGGAGATCCGACACTCATTGTTCCGGTTGAGACTATTGAGGTAAATGAGAAATTGACTTACGAAGAGATTCTGATTTCTATTATTGATAGCCAAGTCCGAAAATTGAGAAATAAAGAAATTACCTCCGTGAAGGTGTTGTGGCGAAACCAACAGGTTGAAGAGGCTACTTGGGAGGCCGAGGAAGAAATGAAGAAAAAGTATCCTTATTTGTTTGAATGACCATGTATTTATAAAGTTGTGATCTAGGAAAATTATAAGACTTAATTTCTATGAATTATATATGATTTGTACATTTGATGTTGAGGGTGTTCCATACTGGAAATATATTGCTTATGAGGCCACAGTTGGTGTTGTTTTATATTATGTTACATCATTGGATTATCTATATGCTGTTAGAATATGTTTCTGGGGCTCTCTAACAGGTGGATAGGCCAAATTACAAAGGAAACTCTGGCGAAATTTTTGGAAATTTAGGGAGTTAGTCAAATTTGGGACTGCTAGTTTGTGGTATAAAACAAACTATGTTGCATAAGATGCTAATGACGGATTTTTACCCTCATTCGAGGGCGAATGATCCTAAGCGGGGGTGAATGTAACACCCCAAAATTTTTTGAAGTACTTAAGTGTAAAGCCCCATAAAAGTTGCAAAAGAAAGTAATGTTTTGTGGTGCCGAATTGGTTTTACGTGTTGAGTATTATAGAAATTCTTGGCTCAGAATTTTTGGGTTGAACAATGCACCGGAAAGTAAAGGAAAATTTTTGGCGGAAAAGTGCATTTCTGCGGTCCATTATGCGACCGCAGAATCACTCTGCGAACCGCATAATAGGCACAGAGTGAGGCAGTTAATGGGGTTAGTAGGAAGCAATTATGCGGTCGACTATGCGACCACATAACTGTTATGCGGTGCACTATGCGACCGCATAACTGTTATGCGGTGCACTATGCGACCGCATAACTGTTATGCAGACAGCATAGTGACCGCAGACTCAGGCAGATTTTGGTCATTCTGTACACCAATTATGCGACCGATATGCGGTGCGCATAACCATTATGCGGTCACATATGCGACCGCAGAACCTGTTTCGGAGCTTCATTTTTGGGTTCTTAAAACCCGACCCTATTTCGTTAAATACACGTTTGGGCCATTTTTGAGATATAATCTGACATTTTAGAGTGAGAGAGAGTGCCCTAGAGTGAGAAGGTGTTCTTCAATAATTGTTCTTCAATTCTTGCTCAAGTTTTGGAAGATTAAGAAGGCAAGCTCACTAGGTCTTCATCCTAGAGGTAAGATTCTACACCCCAACCCCTAATTTTGAAATCATCTGAAAGTGGGTAATTAGCAAGATGATTTTTGGGCATGAGAGTTGATTATTTTACATGCATGTGATATCAAGAGGTGTAGGAAGATTGTTGAACTAAGCATGGTAAAGATTGGGTTGTGGGATGATGGAATCCTCCATAAAAGGACCTTGAAACCTTGTGCACATCTAGTGTTTGATAAAATGCTCAAATGAGCTAGAACCATGTTCATCTTCCTAATTTTGATTCAATTTGTTATATTTCTAAAATAGATTGAATTTGCTAAGAATTCCGGAACGTTTTAGAGTTTAAGGAAGCTAAATTGAGGTATGTTGGCTAAATTCTTCTCTTAGAATTGAGTTCTACGATATTCATGTAAATTATGTAAGTCCCGAGTGATTCATTATGAAATTGGCTATCCCGAGTAAGATTGGGTTGAAAGATAAATGGTCAACAAGAATCCCAAATGCTCTATTCATGTTATGTTACCAATTGAGGATATGTTAAAATATGGGCTGTGCATTAATAATTTTCCGACTTTAAGTCAAGTTCGAATGAAGGCTATTATGCCAAATTTTGTGAAATATCTCTATGTGCATTAGTCTCTAAATTGCTCACATGTGTACTACACACCTTGATTTGAATTGTATCTATCATTGATGATGAGGATGATATTTGAAATCGATAAGGAGAGCATGAAATACTGCATATGGCCAACGTGCCAAGAATGAGCTTATAATTATGGCCACTAGTGCCAATAAAATGAAAAAAAAGTGAAAGTATTATGAAATGCGGTGATTGATATAAAAAGGTTGATGTCCCTAATGGATAGCCTAGCCGATCGGGTCGTGATCAGACTCCGTGTTAAAAATGGTGGTATTGATATTGAGGGCAATTGTGGTTGATGTCCCTAATGGATGGCCTTGCCGATCGGGTCGTGATCGGACTCCGTGTTAAAAATGGTGGTATTGATATTGAGAGAAATTGTGGTTGATGTCTCTAATGAGATGGCCTAGCCAATCGGGTCGTGATCGGACTCCGTGCTAAGAGTACGGTGGTACTGGTTTTGTGAATAATGGTATTGTGAATAGTGGTATTGGTATGGTGAATAATGGTACTGGTATTGTGGACAATGGTATATCGATACTAAAAATCTCCCAATGCGAGATATGGACATTAATTTGAACATTGTCTTGATCTTAAATTGAGGTTTGATGTTAATTAAGGCTTTCATTGATATTATGATAATCTCATTTGTATTATTTGTCATTCTATTGAGAGGGTGTTTAGTTATACATACTAGTGCTATTCGACAGTACTAACGTCCCTTTTGCCGGGGGCGCTGCATATTTCAATGGATGCAGGTAGTTCCATAGCAGGAGATATTGGTCAGTGATAGCAGTGCACCTTCTTCCCAGCTGACTTGGTGAGCCCCACTTCATTCTGGGGTCATGTATCTTTTGTACTTTGTGTATTCGGTTTGAGGTATAGCCGGGGACTTGTTGCCGGCACTATCATTGTACTCTTCTTCATCTATAGAGGCTCCGTAGACATAGTGTGGGTTGTGTATTGGTGTTGGGGAAAGACAAACTATATTGTGTTGTGGTTTTATTACTAGTCCATTTGAGACTTTAAAAATGATAAAACTATTGGAATTGAATTGGTATTGTAGACATGAACACATTTTCGTCTAATTAATGATAATATATATTATCTCTATTCATGGATGAGTTTGGATAGAATAAAATCTAAGAGGCTTGCTTAGTCGGGTACACTCGGTTGAGCACCGGTCGTGCTCCTCGGTTTTGGGGTGTGACACCAAGCTCAAGTTATGACCATTTAACGGAAACTAGTAATTCAAAGGCTAAAGATTTCCAAGTTTGACCACGGGGTTGACTTTTTGATATCGGAGCCGGAATTTGATTCTGAAAATTTGAATAGCTCTGTTATGTCATTTAGGACCTGTGTGCCAAATTTGTAGTCATTCCGGATTCATTTAATATGTTTTGGCATGAGATTTGCAAATTGAAAAGTTTAAAACTCTTAAGTTCGAATCGGGGTGTGAATTGTAAGTTTAACGTTGTTTGACGTGATATTAGACTTCCGAGTAAGTCCGAATTATGTTACGGGACTTGTTGGTATATTCGGACGGGTCCCGAGTACCCCGAGTGTGATTCGAATCGTAATCGGAACAAGAATTGGACTTAAGCAAAATCTGAAACTTTGCCTTCTGTTGTAATCGCACCTGCGGATTTTTGACCGCATGTGCGAGCTCGCAAAAGCGAGCCTTCCATCGTAGATGCATCTGGGCGTAGCTGGAAAAAAGTCCGCAGCTGCGGAAACCTGCACGCACCCGCGCGTCCGCAAAAGCGGACACAATAATTGCAGAAGCAGAGGTCAGCGTAGGTGCGCATTTTTCCTCCGCAGATCCGAGGCCTCGCCTGGCAGCACCTTTTCGTAGATGCGAGATTTCCTTGCAAATGCGAGCCCAGGCACCGCAGGTGCGGAAATTCCTGGACAGTGTATAAATCGAAGAGTCCGATATTATTTCCACATTTTGGTCGTTTTGAGCTCGGTAAGGCAAACGTTTGGGTGATTTTCACGGGAAACATTGGGGTAAGTGTTCCTTATCCTATATTGATTATATTTCATGATTCCATACTCGTTTATATCATGAATCCGTGAATTTATGGAAGAAAAGTCAGATTTTTCTAAAAATCTTCCAAAAACGAAAAATTTAGATTTGAAGGTCCATTTGACATATCGAAATTTGATAATTTTTGTATGGTTGAACTCGTAGTGGAACGGGTGTTCGGATTTAGTGAATGTTTCCGGGATTTGAGATGTGGGTCCCACTGTCGAATATTTTAATGAATTTCAGATTTTTATTCGAAAAATTAGTAAATTCATATGGAATTAATTCATATGATTTGTATTGAGTATATTGAGTTGTTTATGAATAGATTTGAAGCTTTTGGAGATAAATTTAAAAGGAAAAACTATGGCCGAGTAATTGATTGGAATTTGTAAAGCGAGGTAAGTGTTATGTTTAACCTTGACTTGAGGGAATAGAACCCTTAAATTATTTGTTATGTGAAATGCATGTGAACGATGTATAGGCGAGGTGACGAGTGTCTATACATCGTCAAATTAATTGTTTGTCTGCTTACTTGGAAAATCATAAATTATTTTAAATCATAAATTAATTATTATAATAATTGTTTCTCTCCTATTCTTTGTCAAATATTAAATATTGAATTCTTGCATCAATTGTTACATGTTATTTGAATTATGTGTTTTAATTGTTATTTGACATTTAGCATATTAAATATTAAACTGCCTATTTTCTCCCCGATTTCCATAATAATTTGCTATTTGTCATTGTTTGTTTCATAATTATTGTATGCTTGTTGTCTTATAATTTTATATTAATTGTTGCATTTATTGGGGAAATTTCTTCTAACATAATTGATTATAATGAATATATTGGAGGATCGGGTTGCACGCCGCAACAGAATTAATTATAATGAATATATTGGAGGATCGGGTTGCACGCCGCAACAGACTTATTAAATAGTCCATATTGGAGGTTCGGGTTGTACGCCGCAATAGACTTATTAAAAGTTCATATTGGAGGATCTGATTAAAATGAATATATTGGAGGAGCGGGTTGCACGCCGCAACAGAACCGAATGTGAATATATTGTGAGAGCGGGTTGCACGCTGTAACAGAATTGAATGTGAATATGTTGTGAGAACGGGTTGCACGCTACAACAGATTTGATGGAAATGATAATTGGTTACGACTGCTGAATTGGCTTCAATTATTATAAATGAGTTACCTGATTTATTTCTATTATTTGTTGTTGTTACTAATATTGCGTACAGGTTAATGTAAGTGACCCGCCTTAGCCTCGTCACTACTTCGTCGAGGTTAGGCTCAGCACTTACCAGTATATGGGGTCGGTTGTACTGATACTACACTCTGCACTTCTTGTGCAGATTTTGGAGTTGGTCCCAGCGGCGTACCGTAGACTTGCTCGGATATCAGCTACCCAGAGGAGACTTGAGGTATAACTGCATGGCGTCCGCAATTCTGAAGTCCCCGTCTATTTTACTTTAGCTGTGTGTTTATTTTCAGACAGCTTTATTTTATTCAGACCTTTATTTGTATTATTGTAGAAGCTCGTGCACTTGTGATACCAATTTTGGGATGGTATTTAGACACCGTTATTTTATTTTTATGTATTATTCACTACATTTCAGACTTTACTTCCGCATTTGTTCTTTGTTATTAATAAATTTAGAAATTGTTTTAAAAATGGATTATATTATTCTAACATTGGCGTGCCTAGCAAGTGAAATGTTAGACGCCATCACGGTCCGAAGGTGGGAATTTCGGGTCATGGCATTATTGGTGGAGGAGGATGAAGAAAGACATAGTTGCCTATGTAGCTCGATGCCCAAATTGCCAGCAGGTAAAGTGTGAGCATCAGAGACCTGGTGGTTTACTTCAGAGGCTAGAGATTCTTAAGTGAAAGTGGGAGCGTATCACTATGGATTTTGTTGTTGGACTCCCACGGACTCAGAGGAAGTTCGATGCAGTTTAGGTCATTGCGGACAGGCTGACTAAGTCAGCGCATTTCATTCCTGTGGTAGTTACCTATTCCTCGGAGCTGTTGGCAAAGATTTAGATTCATGAGATCGTCCATCATCACGGGGTGCCCATGTCTATCATTTCTGATTGAGGTACGCAGTTCACCTCGCCCTTTTGGAGGGCAGTACAGCGTGAGTTGGGTACACAGGTTGAGTTGAGCATAGCATTCCATCCTCAGAGGATATGCTTCGCGCATGTGTTATAGACTTCGGAGGATCGTGGGATCAGTTCTTGCCCCTTGCAGAGTTCGCCTACAATAACAGCTACCAGTTAAGCATTTAGATGGCTCCCTATGAGGCATTATATGGTAGGCGATGCCGGTCGCCAGTTGGGTGGTTTGAGCCAAGAGAGGCTCGGTTGTTGGGCATAGACTTAGTACAGGATGCCTTGGATAAGGTCAAGATTACTCAGGATCGACTTCGCACAGCTCAGTCCAGGCAGAAGAGTTATGCCGACCGTAGAGTTCGTAATGTTGCATTCATGGTCGGAGAGAGAGTGTTACTTCTGGTATCACCCATTAAGGGTGTAATGAGGTTTGTAAAGAAGGGCAAGTTGAGCCCTAGTTATATCGGACCTTTTGAGATTCTGGAGAGAGTGGGAGAGGTGGCTTACAGGCTTGCGTTGCCACCTAGTTTAGCAGCTCTTCATCCGGTATTCCATGTGTCCATGCTTCGAAAGTATCACGGCGCTCCGTCCCATGTGTTTGATTTCAGCTCTGTCCAGTTGGACAAGGATTTGACTTACGAGGAGGAACCGGTGGCAATTCTTGCCCGGCAAATTCGCCAGTTGAGATCAAAGAGTTACCCTTCAGTTCGAGTGCAGTGAAGAGGTCAGCCTATTGAGGCAGCTACTTGGGAGTCCGTGTACGATATGCGGAGTAGATATCCCCACCTTTTCACCAGCCCAGGTACTTTTCTATATCCGTTCGAGGACGAGCGGTTGTTTTATAGGTGGAGAATGTGATGACCCAAAAGGTCATCTTGTGTTTTAGAACTCGAATCTGCTCTCTTAAGCCTTAAAAATCTTATATTTATCCTTCTCGATTTGTGTGCGCAGTCCGAGCATGTTTCTCGAAAGCTTTATGTTGAAAATTGATGAAAACAAGAATTTATGCCTTAAAAAGTTGATTTTATTTGACTTCGGTGAACATTTTTGGTAAACTTGCCCGGATCCGTGTTTTGACGGTCCCGGTGGGTCCGTATCGAATTATGGGACTTGGGCATATGCCCGGAATCGAATTCCGAGGTCCATAGCCCGAGAAATGAATCTTTGACTAAAATTGAATTTCAGAAAATTAATGGTTTTAAAGTATATGCTTAATGCTTGATTTTGATGGTATCGGGCCTGTATTTTTGGTTCCGGAGCCCGGCACAGGTCCGTTATAATATCTGAACTATGTCTGTGAAATTTGGTGAGAAACGGAGTTTAAATGACGTGATTCGGACCTTCGGTTGAGAAAATAATAACTTTAAGTGTTCTTGAGAATTTCATTGATTTTTGATGCTAAATCCATAGTTTTAGGTGTTATTTTGGCAATTTGATCGCACGAGCAAGTCCGTATGATGTTGTTAGACTTGTGCGCATGTTTGGTTTGGAGCCCCGAGGGCTCAGGTGAGTTTCGGATAGGCTACGGGGTGATTTGCACTTAGAAAATCTGAGATTTTTGCTCCAACAGCTGTTCTGGTGTGCCCTTCTTCGCATTCGCGTAGGTAGTATCACGAACGCGAAAGGTAAAATGAGGGTAGGGGAACTTTCTTCTTCGCGAATGCAAAGGACTGGTCACAAACGCGAAGTATTGGGGGTGGTACCCTTCGCGAACGCGATCAGTCTCCCGCGAACGCGATAGTTTAAGGGACCTAGGGGAGGGGAGTGATGTTCTTCTACGTGAACACGTCTATTGGGTCGCGAACACGAAGTCTTGGGGGGTGCTGCCTTACGCAAACACGTAGAAAGACTCGTGAACGCGAAGGCCTTAGGTCGTTGTGCATCGCGATCGCGACAGGCCTCTCGCGAACACGATGAAGGCCTGTTTAGTGTTTTAAAACAGACTTCAAAGACGGGATTTGCTCAAAATTTTACATTTTCTTCACTTGAACTCAACCTTGGGCAATTTTTGAAGTGGGAATTCAACACCAGATCATAGGTTGGTGTTCTTAAACTCATTCCTTTCAATTTGCATCAACACCCACTAGATTTCTAGGCCTAAATCTTGTTCTTTAAGGGTAGAAATTAGGGATTTTAGGAGAATTGGGGGTTTTGTAAATTTGAGGATTTAGACCCTAATTTGAGGTCGGATTCCAAAACTAATTACGTATTCGAGCTCGGGAGTAAATGGGTAAAAGGATTTTGGTCCGAACATCGGGTTTTGACCAAGCGGGCCCGGGGGCGATGTTTCGACTTTTTGGAGGAAAATTTGGGAAATTTAATTTATGAAATATAATTGATTCATTTAGCAATATTTGATGTTATTGATTCATTTTTGAATAGATACGAGTGGTTTGGAGGTAAATTCTAAAGGAAAAGCTGTGATTGAGAATTAAGTGATCTTCGGAGCAAGGTAAGTGTCGTGTCTAACTTTTGCTTGAGGGAATACATATTATGTGTTTATTTGCTTCATGTTTGGTTGTTAAATATGATGTATAGGTGAGATGATGAGCATCTATGCGTCGTTGTTGAGTCATAGCATGCGAGTGAAATTCTATTCTTGTCTATTTGGTAATCTTAAATTCAACTATCCATGCTTAGCGGGTTATTTGAAATGTTGGGTGACTTATATCTAGTTCCACTGAGATTTGGTAACTTTCGAATATTGATTCAAGATTGAGGTTACATTGTGATATTGATTATGGGTAAAATACTTATTTCTTTGTGATACTCATGTCTATCCGTTGTTATTGATTCTGTGATTTGAGAGGAGGAGTATAAAGCACGAAGGGTGATGCCGTGCATGCATTATTTATATTGAGAGGAAGAGTGTAAAGAACGAAGGGTGATGTTGTGAATGCATTATTTATATTGTGAGGAAGAGTGTAAAGCACGAAGGGTGATGCCGTGTATGTTATGAGAGGTTTAATGCACGAAGGGTGATGCCATTTATATTATGAGAGGTTTAATGCATGAAGGGTGATGCCGTGCCGTTCTATTTATTTATTTGGTGTAGGTTGAGAGTAAAAGCACGAAGGGTGATGCTGTGCCGTTCTATTTATTTATTTGGTGAGGTTGAGAGTAAAAGCACGAAGGGTGATGTCGTGCAGTTTTCCTTTGCTGTTTTATTTGCTCAATCTGTTTAAGGATTTTCGGTGTAATTATGCCTTTTCATTATTCTCACTCTTTATATTGTATTCCCCCCACTTTATGTCCCCTTCCCATTATTTTTACGTTATTTCTTTATTTACTATTGTTTCCACTAGCATGATTATACTGTTCAGGTTATATGTGGGTGTCATGTCCTAGCCTCGTCACTACTTCGCCGAGGTTTGGCTCGGCACTTACCAATATATGGGGTCGATTACTGATGCTGCACTCTGCACTTTTTGTGCAGATTTTGGTACCGGCTCAGGTAGATCGAGATTTTACTATTGGTCCACTGTCCGGAGACTCAAGGTAGATCTGTTGGCGTTCACAGACCTTGAAGTCCCCATCTATCTTTTATGTCTTACTGTTTTCTTTCATTCAGACAGTTGTATTTCTTTCAGACTATTACTTGTAGTAAATTCTAGAATGCTCGTGAATTGTGACTCCAGATCCGGGTGGTAGTAATTAATACAGTTTTATAATATTCCACACTTATTATATTTCATCTTAGTTAATTATTGTTATTTACTTAATGGAAATAAGGAACTAGTTTAATGATTCTCTAACGTTGGCTTGCCTAGAAAGTGAAATGTTAGGCGCCATCACGGTCCCGTCGATGGGATATTTCGGGTCGTGATACATGTAGTATAATATATCTATGCCCGAAAGTAATTATACTAATAGGATCCTTAAAGTTAATCATGTAGCATTCCTAACGTGTAGTATGTCCTAAAACTAATAGGATTATAAGGTTAATGTCTAGAATTCCGGTTATGTCCTTTTATTGTGAGTTATTATGCTTAATATTAAAAGGTTATTTTTGTAAACCAACATTATATTCATGCTTTTATAATAAAATATAGACTAGTTTCTCGGTCAGCACGTGCATTGCACGTATTGCCGAATTACATTATTTTTATTTTTATAATATAGTATTTATATTTTTAAAATAAAATTAGAGTAAATAACTATACATAAAGAATAAAGTACAAGTTTCTGTGAATGATCAATGTGGATCGCCATATGGTCACTTATTTGCCAAGGTCAAGATGAATAGATGTTTGAACCTACGAAGATGAACAATACAAATTTAGTTAGATACACACTATATCATTAATAAAGAGAGTATAAATATAATACAAATTGAAAATAATGTTATCTTTTCGTCAACTGGATTATAGGCCTAAAAATATGTAACGACCCGGCCGGTCGTTTTGAGAGTAATAGCCCCGCTCCCCTATTAACTGCTTTCCCCAAATGTTTTTCTGCTATTATGACTTACCGGGATGATTGATTTTGAGTTTCGGAGTGTCTTGGGACACTTAGTCCCCAAATGAGAGCTTAAGCCTTAGGATTTGGACCGTAGTCGGAACTGTGTGAAGACGGATCCGGAATGGAATTCCGTCAACTACGTTAGCTCCGTTGAGTGATTTTGGGGTTAGGAGCGCATCCGGAATGTGTTTTTGGGGTCTGTAGCAGATTTAGGCTTGAATTGGCGGAAGCTAGTTTTTCGGCGATTTCGGCCGATAGTGGAAATTTTGATATCGAGCTCGGAATGGAATTCCAAAAATGGCTATAGATTCGTAATGTTGATTATGACTTGTGTGCAAAATTCGAGGTCAATAGGACGTGATTTGATATGTTTCAACATCGGTTGTAGAATTTTGAAGTTTCAAGTTCTTTAAAATTGAATTGGAGGGTGATTCATGATTTTTGCGTTGTTTGATGGGATTTGAGAGCTCGACTAAATTCATAAGGTGTTTTAGGATTGGTTGGTATGTTTGGTTGAGGTCCCGGGGGTCTCGGGTGTGTTTCAGACGCTTAACGGGTGAAAACTTGGACTTAGAGGAATTTCTTAACTTTGCTGGTTCTGGTGTTTTCGCACCTGTGTAAAAGAGACCGCAGGTGCGCGAGCCGCACATGCGGAGATGGAAGCGCAAATGCTAGAAATTGAGAGTTGGCCTGGGGTCGTAGGTGCAAGGAAGTTTCCGCATCTGCGATGCCCGCAATTGCGCAAGGACGTTCGCAAATGCGCAGAAGCGGAAGGGACTCCGCAGGCGCGAGTGCGCAGATACGGCCCTTTCGTCGCAGATCCAAAGGCAGAGGGGGTAAGTGAGTTGCACATATGCGCACGTTTTTCCGCATAAGCACACCCGCAGGTGCGAGCCTAGGTTCCGCAGGTGTGGAAATACCTGGGCAGTGATTAAAACCGAAGGGCTTCGCGATTTTTATTATTTTTGGCTTTGCAGACTCGGGTTAGGCGATTTTTGAGAGCATTTTCGAGGCATTTCTTGAGGTAAATTCCTTGTGCTTATGTTTGGTCAATAATCTTGCCTTGCCATGTATTTCCCCACCTTGTTAATGTATATTTAAGGTGGAAATTTGAAGTTGGAGACTAGGGATTTGGGAGTTTGAATTGTGGATTGGAGGACCATTTGGTGTCGGAATTTAGTAAATTAGATATGGTTAGACTCGTGAGTGAATGCGCTTTCTAGTTTTGTGAATTTTGTCGGGTTTCGAGACGTGGGCCCCGGGGGCTGGGTTTGAGCCAATTTCGAGTTTTTGGCCTAATATTTGTAGTTTTCTTGTGGGATACATTCCATTAGCGCGTATTGATGTTATTGTACTGTTTTGAATATATTCGGGCTATTTGGAGTCGGATACTCGTGGCAAGAGCGTGATATCAAGTTGATTTGAGCGGTTCGAGATAAGTAGCTTGCCTAACCCTGTGTTGGGGACTTCCCCTTTAGGATATCATGATATTATTTGGTGTGTGGTCGCCGTGTACGTGAGGTGACGAGTACGTACACGGGCTACTATTGCAAAAACAATCCCGTTTTTCCTTTCTAAATCATAAATTGTTTTTTTTCTTTATTAAATTGCACTAATACGTTTAATTATGAAACTTAGACTAAAGAAGCATGCTTACGTGTTTTAACTGCCTGATTGACATTCTGTGCGTCATGTTTAGTTAAGTCCTTATTTGCCTTATCTGTGTCCAGTATAAACTGTATAACTCGATGCCATACCTGCCATTTCATCTTGCATTGCATATTTAAATTGGGACTACGGATGTATTTCGGGAGATCCCCCTGTACTGCATATTTAAATTGGGACTACGGACGTATTCCGGGAGATCCCCCAGCACTGCATATTTACTTTGGGACTACGGACGTATTCCGGGAGATCCCCCATGTACTGCATATTAATTTGATACTACGGGACAATATCCCGAGAGATTTTCCACTGTGTTTACCTTGTTCTGAGCCGAGGGCTCCCTTTTTAACTGTGTTATCGTAAATTTTACTTATATCTTTTACTGTTTAAATTACTATATTTACTCCGGTAGGGCCTTAACCTGACCTCGTCACTACTTGACCGAGGTTAGGCTTGGCACTTACTGGGTACCATTGTGGTGTACTCATGCCCTTTCCTGCACATGTTTTTCGTGTGCAGATCCAGGTACGAGCTATCAGCCTTGGGATTAGCGCGTGCTGCTGATTCTAGGAGACTTCAAGGTATTTCTGCTTGCATCCACAGATCTTTGAAGTCCCCTTCTACTCCTTCGTCTAGAGATTTTCTTTATTATCTTCAGACTTTTGTATAGAGCTACATAGATTATAGCAGCTTGTGACTTAGTGATATTCCGGGTCTTGGGAAATTATTTTATATATGCCGAGTGGTACTACTCTTGGCTATTTATAATATGTTGTTTATCTTTAAAATGTTGTGTTTCTTTATATTTTTAGCAATATTAGGCTTACCTAGTCATAAAGACTAGGTGCCATCACGACACCTTACGGAGGGATAATTTGGGGTCATGACAAGTTGGTATCAGAGCACTAGGTTCGTAGGAGTCGCGAGTAACAAGCCGATTTATTAGAGTCTCGCGGATCGGTGCGGAGACGTCCGTACTTATCTTCAGGAGGCTATGTAACTGTTAGGAACAATCATATTTCTTTGATTTCCTTGTCGTGCGAGTTATTGACACCAAAAAATAATTCTAAGATTCTATCCTATTCTTTCTCACAGATGGTGAGGACCCGCAATGGGAGGACCGACGATCGGGCACCCGAGCCCCCTGCCAGAGCCACCAGAGGTCGGGGTCGGGGTAGAGGATGACCACGCGGTGCAGCCCGAACACCTGCGAGAGCTGCGTTACAGGAGCCCCCAGCAGCTCCAGCTGGAGGGCCAGCGCCGAAGATCCCTATTGCTACTCCAGCCCTCCAGGAGACTTTAGCTCAGTTCTTAAGCATGTTCAGCACTCTGGCTCAGGCTGGACTATTTCCGATAGCTCCCGCTACATCTCAGTCCAGGGGAAGGGCACAGACTCCCGCAGCCCGCACTCTTGAGCAGAGGGTCCAGGTTGATCAGGCCCCAGAGTATATTCCTATGCCCCCAGTGGCTCCGGTTCAGCATGAGACCAGGGTAGCTGCTTCTGAGGCAGAGCAGCTCAGACTTGAGAGGTACAAGAAGTACCACCCACCTACTTTCAGCGGACTAGCTTCAGATGATGCTCTGGGTTTTCTTGAGGAGTGTCATCATATTATCCGCACTATGGGCATTGTTGAGACGAGTGGGTTTCTTTCACCTCTTTCCAGCTGAGGGGAGCAGCATATCAGTGGTGGCGTGCCTATGAGCTGAGTAGTCCGGACGAGGCACTCACTTTGACTCACTTTTCAGAGATGTTCTTGCATGAGTATGTTCCTCAGAGCCTCAGGGATACTTGGCGCACAGAGTTCGAGCAGTTGCATCACGGTTCTATGACTGTGTCGGAGTATGCAGTCCGTTTTAGTAGGTTAGCTAGCCATGCACCGGCTCTGGTTGCTACAGTCAGAGAGAGGGTTCGTCGCTTCATTGAGGGACTCCACCCCAGTATTCAGACCAGTATGGCCAGGGAGTTGGAGATGGACATCACTTATCAACAGGCAGTGAGCATTGCCAGGAGAGTGGAGGGCATGTTCGCCCGTGACCGAGAGGAGAGAGAGGCCAAGCGGTCTCGAGAGATTGGTCATTATTCAGGAGCTCGTAAACGTTATGGTAGGTTTTGTGTGTCGCCCTATTCATTCAGCTCTTCCAGCAGCCAGCGGTGTCCCAGCTCCTCCTAGACCTCAGGAGCCCTATTATGCACCGCCAGTATCTAGTATGCCTCCTACTCGAGGTGCTATTACCGGCCAGTCCAGCAGGCCAGGTCCGAGTCAGTCTCAGCCGCCGCGTCCTCCGAGAGGTTGTTTTGAGTGTGGTGAAATTCGTCACCTGGTTAGAGATTTCCCCAGAGCCAGGAGGGGTGCACCTCCACAGACTTATCAGCATCCATATGCTCCACCGGGTCCTTCGGCCATTCTTCTAGCACCAGCTGCTACCCCACCTCCTCAGCCAGCTCAAGGTGGAGGTCGGAGAGGTTGAGGTCTCCCTAGAGGGGGAGGTCAGGCCAGGTACTATGCCCTTCCTGCCCGTTCAGAGGTTGTTGCTTTAGATTCAGTTATCACAAGTATCGTCCCCATCTGTCAATGGGATGCATCAATATTATTTGACCCAGGCTCTACGTATTCATATGTGTCTTCTTATTTTGCTCCACATTTGGGGATATCTTGGGATTCTTTGAGTTCCCTTATTTATGTATCTACTCATGTGGGAGATTCTCTCGTTGTGGACCGCGTATATCGGTCGTGTTTGATTGCTCTTAGTGGTTTTGAGACCAGAGCCGATTTGTTATTACTCAGTATGGTAGATTTTGATGTTATCTTGGGCATGGACTGGTTGTCGCCCCATTATGCTATTCTTGATTGTCACGCTAAGACCGTGACGCTGGCTATGCCAGGTTTGCCGAGATTAGAGTGGAGAGGTACCTTAGAATATACTCCCTGCAGGGTCATTTCATTTCTTAAGGCTCAGCGAATGGTTGAGAAGGGGTGTGATGCATATTTGGCCCATGTGAGAGATGTCAGTATTGATACCCCTACAGTCGAGTCAGTTCCAGTAGTGAGGGACTTTCCAGATATGTTTCCAGCTGATCTTCCGGGTATGCCGCCCGATAGAGATATTGATTTTGGCATTGATTTGTTGCCGGGGACTCAACCCATCTCTATTCCTCCATATCGTATGGCTCCTCCTGAATTAAAGGAGTTGAAGGAGCAGTTGTAGGAGTTGCTTGATAAGGGCTTCATCAGGCCCAGTGTATCACCTTGGGGTGCTCCGATCTTATTTGTGAAGAAGAATGATGGTTCTATGCGTATGTGTATTGATTATCGGCAGTTGAACAAGGTTACAGTGAAGAACAGGTATCTTTTGCCTCCCATTGATGACTTATTTGATCAGTTACAGAGTGCCAGGGTGTTTTTCAAGATTGACTTGCGTTCTGGCTATCATCAGTTGAAGATTCGGGAGCCGGATATCCCGAAGACTGCTTTCAGGACCAGATATGGTCACTATGAGTTTCTTGTCATGTCATTTGGGCTGACCAATGCCTCAGCAGCCTTTATGCATTTGATGCACAGTGTATTCCAACCTTATCTTGATTCCTTCGTCATTGTGTTTATTGACGACATCCTGGTATATTCCCGGTCTCGGAAAGATCATGAGCAGCACCTGAGGACCGTGCTTCAGACTTTGAGGGAGAAGAGGTTGTATGCAAAATTTTCTAAGTGTGAATTCTGGCTTGATTCAGTGGCATTCTTGGGCCACATAGTGTCTTGTGATGGGATCAAGGTAGATCCGAAGAAGGTGGAGGCAGTGCAGAGTTGGCCTAGACCGTCATCAGCTACGGAGATCCGCAGTTTCCTTGGTTTGGTGGGGTATTACCGTCGCTTTGTGGAGAGATTTTCATCCATTGCAGCACCTATGACCAGGCTGACCCAGAAGTGTGCTCCATTCAGGTGGACTAAGGAGTGTGAGCAGAGCTTTCAGAAGCTCAAGACAGCTTTGACTACAACCCAGTATTATTATTGCCTATAGTTTCAGGGGCATACACTGTCTATTGTGATGCCTCGAAGATTGGCCTTGGATCGGTATTGATGTAGGACGGTAGGGTGATTGCCTACACGTCTAGACAATTGAAGGTGCATGAGAAGAACTATCCAGTTCATGATCTCGAATTAGCAGCTATTGTTCACGCCCTGAAGATCTGGCATCATTATTTGTACCGTGTTCCTTGTGAGATTTACACTGATCACCAGAGTTTGCAGTACTTGTCCAGGCAGAAGGACTTTAATTTGCGTCAACGGAGGTGGTTGGAGCTACTTAAAGACTATGACATCACTATATTATACCACCCGGGGAAGGCCAATGTAGTGGACGACGCCCTGAGTCGCCGGGCAGAGAGTTTGGGGAATTTGGCATATCTTTCGGTAGCTGAGAGGCCCTTAGCCTTGGATGTTCAGGACTTAGCCAACCAGTTCGTGAGATTGGATATTTTAGAGCCTAGCCGGGTATTAGTTTGTGTGGTTGCTCGATCTTCTCTTTATGACCGTATCAGGGAATGCCAGTATGATGATCCTCATCTTCTAGTTCTTCAGGACAGGGTTCGGCGAGGTGATGCCAGAGATGTGACTATTGGTGATGACGGTGTGATGAGGATGCAGGGCCGGATCTGTGTGCCCAATGTAGATGGGCTTCGGGAGTTGATTCTTGAGGTGGCCCATAGCTCGCGGTACTCCATTCATCCGGGTGCCGCGAAGATGTACTAGGACTTGAGGCAGCACTATTGGTGGAGAAGAATGAAAAAGGATATAGTTGGGTTTGTGGCCAAGTGTCTCAACTATCAGCGAGTCAAATATGAGCACCAGAGGCCGGGTGGATTACTTCAGAGGTTAGAGATCCCAGAGTGGAAGTGGGAGCGGATCACCATGGACTTTGTAGTTGGACTTCCACGGACTTTGAGAAAGTTCAATGCTATTTGGGTGATCGTGGATCGGCTGACCAACTCAGCCCATTTCATTCAAGTGTTGACTACATACTCTTCGGAGAGGTTGGCTGAGATTTATATCAGAGAGATTGTCTGCCTTCATAGTATTCTAGTATCCATCATTTCAGACAGAGGTACACAGTTCACATCACGGTTTTGGAGAGCCGTACAGCAGGAGTTGGGTACTAGGGTGGAGTTGAGCACAGCCTTTCACCCTCAGACGGACGGGCAGTCCGAGCGCACAATTTAGATTCTTGAGGATATGCTCTGTTCCTGTGTGATGGAGTTTGGAGGGTCATGGGACCGATACTTGCCACTTGCAGAGTTTGCTTACAACAACAATTACCAGTCCAGCATTCAGATGGCACCGTATGGGGCTTTGTATGGTAGGCGGTGCTGGTCCCCAGTGGGATGGTTTGAGCTGGGCGAGGCCCGATTATTGGGTACAGATTTGGTCCAGGATGCTCTGGTTAAGGTGAAGGTGATTTAGGAGAGACTTTGCATGGCCTAGTCCAGGCAGAAGAGTTATGCAGACCGTAAGGTTTGTGATTTGGCATTTATGGTTGGTGAGTGGGTCTTGCTTCGGCTATCGCCTATGAAGGGTGTCATGAGGTTCGGGAAGAAGGGCAAGCTGAGCCCGAGGTTCATTGGTCCTTTTGAGATATTGCGGCGAGTTGGGGAGGTTGCTTATGAGCTTGCCTTGCCTCCCAGCCTTGCAGGAGTTTACTCGGTATTCCACGTGTCTATGCTCCGGAAGTATCACAGTGATCCGACTCATGTATTGGATTACAGCTCTGTCCAGTTGGACAAATATCTATCTTATGTTGAGGAGCCAATTGCCATTTTGGACAGGCAGGTCAGAAAGCTCAAGTCAAAGAATAGTGCTTCAGTAAAGATCCAGTGGAGGGGTCAGCCAGTCGAGGAGGCGACTTGGGAGACCGAGCAGGATATGCGCAACCAGTACCCTCATCTTTTCACAATTTCAGGTATGTCTTTATACTCGTTCTAGGACGAACGACTATTTTAAGAGGGGAAGGATGTAATGACCCGGCCGGTCGTTTTGAGAGTAATAGCCCCGATCCCCTATTAACTGCTTTCCCCAAATATTTTTCTGCTATTGTGACTTGCCGGGATGATTGATTTTGAGTTTCGGAGTGTTTTTGGACACTTAATCCCCAAATGAGAGCTTAAGCCTTAGGATTTAGACCGTAGTCGGAACTGTGTGATGACGGATCCGGAATGGAATTTTGTCAACTCCATTAGTTCCGTTGAGTGATTTTGGGATTAGAAGCGCGTCCGGAATGTGTTTTGGGGGTCTGTAGCAGATTTAGGCTAGAATTGGTGGAAGCTAGTTTTTCGGCGATTTCGGTCGATATTGGAAATTTTGACATCGAGCTCGGAATGAAATTCAGAAAATGGCTGTAGGTTCGTAATGTTGATTATTACTTGTGCGCAAAATTCGAGGTCAATCAGACGTGATTTGATAGGTTTCGATATCGGTTGTAGAATTTTGAAGTTTCAAGTTCTTTAAAATTGAATTGGAGGGTGATTCATGATTTTTGCGTTGTTTGATGGGATTTGAGAGCTCGACTAAATTCGTAAGGTGTTTTAGGATTGGTTAGTATGTTTGGTTGAGGTCCCGGGGTCTTCAGGTGTATTTCGGATGCTTAACGGGTAAAAACTTGGACTTAGAGGAATTTCTAAACTTTGGTGGTTCTAGTGTTTTCGCACCTGCGTAAAAGAGACCACATGTGCGCGAGCCGCACATGCGGAGATAGAAGTGCAGATGCGAGAAATCGCGAGTTGGCCTGGGGTCACAGGTGCGAGGACGTTTTCGCATTTGTGATGCCCGCAATTGCGCAAGGACGTTCGCAAATGCGCAAGATGCGGAAGGGACTCCGCAGGCGCGAGTGCGCAGATGCGGACCTTTCGTCGCAGATGCAAAGGCAGAGGGGGTAAGTGAGTTGCGCTCCCGCAGGTGCGAAGGCAAATGCGCACGTTTTTCCGCATAAGCGCACCCGGAGGTGCGAGCCCAGGTTCCGCAGGTGCGGAAATACCTGGGCAGTGATTAAAACTGAAA
This sequence comes from Nicotiana tabacum, assembly GCF_000715075.1. Taxonomy (NCBI): domain Eukaryota; kingdom Viridiplantae; phylum Streptophyta; class Magnoliopsida; order Solanales; family Solanaceae; genus Nicotiana; species Nicotiana tabacum. Next base: position 16,707,761 of record NC_134101.1, on the reverse strand, counting down.
GGCTTCGCGATTTTTATCATTTTTGGCTTTGCAGACTCGGGTTAGGCGATTTTTGAGAGCATTTTCGAGGAATTTCTTGAGGTAAATTCCTTGTGCTTATGTTTGGTCAATAATCTTGCCTTGCCATGTATTTCCCCACCTAGTTAATGTGTATTTAAGGTGAAAATTTGAAGTTGGAGACTAGGGATTTGGGAGTTTGAATTGTGGATTGGAGGACCATTTGGTGTCGGACTTTAGTAAATTAGATATGGTTAGACTCGTGAGTAAATGCGCTTTCTAGTTTCGTGAATTTTGTCGGGTTTCAAGACATGGGCCCCGGGGGCCGGGTTTGAGCCAATTTCGGGTTTTTGGCCTAATATTTGTAGTTTTCTTGTGGGATACATTCCATTAGCGCGTATTGATGTTATTGTACTATTTTGAATATATTCGGGCCATTTGGAGTCGGATACTCGTGGCAAGAACGTGATATCAAGTTGATTTGAGCGGTTCGAGGTAAGTTGCTTGCCTAACCCTGTGTTGGGGACTTCCCCCTTAGGATATCATGATATTATTTGGTGTGTGGGCGCCGTGTACGTGAGGTGATGAGTACGTACACGGGCTATTATTGCAAAAATAATCCCGTTTTTCCTTTCTAAATCATAAATTGTTTTTTTTCTTATTAAATTGCACTAATACGTTTAATTATAAAACTTAGACTAGAGAAGCATGCTTACGTGTTTTAACTGCCTAATTGACATTCTGTGCGTCATGTTTAGTTAAGTCCTTATTTGCCTTATATGTGTCCAGTATAAACTGTATAACTCGATGCCATACCTGCCATTTCATCTTGCATTGCATATTTAAATTGGGACTACGGACATATTCCGGGAGATCCCCCTGTACTGCATTTTTTAAATTGGGACTACGGACGTATTTCGGGAGATCCCCCAGCACTGCATATTTACTTTGGGACTACGGACGTATTCCGGGAGATCCCCCATGTACTGCATATTCATTTGATACTACGGGACGATATTCCGAGAGATTTTTCACTCTATTTACCTTGTTCTGAGCCGAGGGCTCCCTTTTTAACTGTGTTATCGTAAATTTTACTTATATCTTTTACTTTTTAAATTACTATATTTACTCCGGTAGGGTCTTAACCTGACCTCGTCACTATTTGACCGAGGTTAGGCTTGGCACTTACTGGGTACCATTGTGGTGTACTCATGCCCTTTCCTGCACATATTTTTCGTGTGCAGATCCAGGTACGAGCTATCAGCCTTGGGATTAGCGCGTGCTGCTGATTCTAGGAGACTTCAAGGTATTTCTGCTTGTGTCCGCATATCTTCGGAGTCTCCTTCTACTCCCTCGTCTAGAGATTTTCTTTATTATCTTCAGACTTTTGTATAGATCTACATAGATTATAGCAGCTTGTGACTTAGAGATATTCCGGGTCTTGAAAAATTATTTTATATATGCCGAGTGGTACTACTCTTGGCTATTTATAATATGTTGTTTATCTTTAAAATATTATATTTTTTTTATATTTTTCGCAATATTAGGTTTACCTAGTCGTAAAGATTAGGTGCCATCACGACACCTTACGGAGGGATAATTTGGGGTCGATCCAAAACACCTTCGTGTTTTGGATTTTTACATGGTCTTATTACCCATCTTTAAGTTACTAATACCTTTATCACTTAGTTAGATGACTATTTTTGTGTATTATGCAACTTAGTAGCAAATGGTAATACTAAGATGAGGAACGTCATGAATGCATACACGTCACCAGTGGCGGATCTATGTACACAGTTCGGGGTGGTACGCCACCCGCAAGTTTCAGCGAAAACCTTATGTATATATGTAAATATGTAAATATGTATAAGAAATAGGATATATATTTAAAGTGCCACCCGTAGAACAAAAGTGGCAAAGGTGCCAGTGGCAAAGGTCTGCCTTTTCATTCAGCAGGGCAAGAGTTCGAATCCAGGCGGGAGCAAATAAATATTTGGCTTACATTCAGTTGCAATTTAAGAAAATTAAGTACACTACACATCACACTCTTCTATATTTTATATTAAATATTTTTCCGTTTGTTTGTTTGTTTAAGTATAAATAAATAAGATAAAATAATAATAAAAGTACTCTTTATAGAATATTCTCTTATAATTAAAGGTAAAACAAAGCCCCAATTCCCCATGTCCCTTACGCCACTTTCTCCTTTTCCTTTCTCCAATTCTCGCTGCTTCAGCCTTCATTCACGCCACTGCTTCTGCTTCTCGCTTCTCTGTTAGACTATTACTGTAAGCATTTATTTTGCTTTACCTTTGAGGATGCTTCACACATTCATTGCTCACTAGTCATTGCACTACGCCCACCATTGTAAAGTTTCCTCACCTCCTCATGTTTATTTCTTAACCCTATGTGGCTATTTTTTCCCATCAAATATATGTTCTTGCTATGTTTTTATTTTGTATTTAGTTGGATTTTAGTGTTCTTGCTAAACTTTATTGTCACTATTTTGGTTTTTTTGTTATGTATTTCTTTGGTTGTGTTTGAAAATCAAATGCCTCTTAAATGGTTTCACTGTAGAATTTAGTATCATGACTAAAAGAGAAATAACATCCCAAATAATTTTGATCAAGAAAAATTCAAAATTAACTCTATTTTAACAACGAGAAAAATATTAGGGAAGGTTGAGTTATTTAAAATAACTAAACTTATTAATGGTATGACCTAGTAGAAATTATTCTATATTTCTCACTGGAATGAACTTCTATTTTATAGGAATTGATTGAGATGGATAAATTTATCACGAGGTTGGACCATTCTCAACCAAGTACTTGTTGTCAATCCTTGATCCAAGCGAATGCCAATCATTCCTATCTTATAAATGAACTCAATTTGGGGTCACTTAAAGGCGATCCAGGAGAAAGAATACCTATTGCTGATTATAACCCTAGAATACGAGATGAAGTAAGAAAACATTATATTCAACAAGGTCCTTGTCAATCTTCCAAGCATCAATTTCCCAAAACTCAAATAGGAGGAAGAATGCATCAATTTATTCCAAGTTGGTTCAATGGTCAATTTTCTAAATGGTTGGAGTATAGTGTGAAGAAAGATGCGGCATTTTGCTTATGTTATTATTTATTCAAAAATGAATTTATTCATGGAAATGCGGGTGAATTTTATACAAAAAAATAGTTTTAGGGCTTGGAATAAGGGCCTTGAAAGATTGCGTTTACATGTTGGTGATGTTAATAGTGTTCATGATAAATGTTTCAAGAAAATGCTAGATTTATCAAATCATCATCAATCAATTCAAGTTGTTTTTTATAAGCACTCCGAGAAGTTGAAAAGTGAGTATCGAATGCGTTTAGAAGCATCAATTTATGTGGCAAGACTTCTATTGTTGTATGGATTGCCTTTTAGGGGCCATGACGAAAGTGAATCTTCAACAAATCAAGGCCTCTTTCTAGGATTGTTACGATGGCATGTGGACAAGCATCCAGATGTGGGAAAAGTAATATTAGAAAATGCTCCACAAAATGATACTTTGACTTGCCCTATGATCCAAAAAGATATTATCAATGCTTGTGCAAAAGAAACATTAAAGGCTATAATTAGAGACTTGAATGGAGATTATTTTGGTATATTAGTTGATGAGTCCAAAGATATCTCACAAAAGAACAAATGGTTCTTGTTTTGCGTTATGTTGATAAAAATGGTGAAGTGGTAGAGCGATTTGTTGGTCTTGTCCATGTTAGTGATACATTGGCATTCTCATTAAAGGAAGCAATCTATTCTTTGCTTTTGGACCACTTACTAAGTCCGTCTCAAATACGTGGACAAGGTTATGATGGAGCTACTAACATGAGGAGAGAGATAAGTGGTCTTATGACTTTGATTATAAAAGACAACTCATCGGCATATTACATTCATTGCTTTGCTCATCAATTGTAATTAACACTTGTAGCTATGTCAAAAAAGTATTTGGATGTCGAAGACTTCTTTTGCCATGTTACTAATGTGTTCAATGTCATTGGAGTATCTTTTAAGCGAAGAGATTTGCTTCGCCATCTTCAAGCTGAAAAACTGGAGCAATTACTTGAGTCCGGTGAAATTCATACCGGGCAAGGACTAAATCAAGAACGCGGGCTTCAAAGACCAGGTGATACTCGTTGGGGATCACATTTCAAAATATTAGATAACTTTATTGTTATTTTCTCATCTATTATTCGTGTGCTTGAAGTGATTGAACATGAAGGTTCTACCTCAAATGAGAGACATCAAGCAAAATATCTTTTGAGTGAGATAATAACATTCAAATTTGTTTTTATGCTTCAATTGATGTTGAAAGTTTTGGTAATGTCAAATGAGTTGAACAAGATCCTACAAAAGAGAGATCAAGATATTGTTAATGCCGTGGAGTTTCTTTATATTACAAACAAAAGATTGCAAGATATGAGGGAAACTGGATGGGAATCTTTGCTAGATTATGTTTCCTCATTTTGTCATATGCATGATACTATGATTCCCAAGATGGATGAATCTTATTTTCTTGAAAAGTCGAAGCGCAAGTCTTCTGGTATTTGTTATTCACACCACTTGCGTGTTGATATCTTTTATGCTGTAATTGATGTGCAACTTCAAGAGCTTAATGACCGTTTTGATGTAGTGAGTAGCGATTTGCTTCTTGGGATGGCTAGTTTGAATCCAGTCAATTCTTTTGCTAATTTTGATAAAGGTAGAATAATGACTTTAGCAAAATATTACCCAAATGAGTTTGATGAAGTACACATTCGAGACTTAAGTTATCAACTAGATACTTTCATAATTCATATGTGAGTTGGCAATCCCAAGTTCTCCAACTTGTAAGGAATTAGTGATTTGGCAAAAGCATTGGTTGAGACAAATCTTGTGGAGACTTATTCATATGTTTATTCACTTGTGAAGTTAACTCTGATTTTACCTATTGCTACCGCAACTATGGAGAGAGCATTCTCATCCATGAAGCAGATAAAGAATGAAGAGAGGAACATCATGGGTGATCAATATTTAAATGATTGTTTAGTTTGTTACATAGAGCGTGATGTATTTACAAATGTAAGTAATGATGTCATTATTGATCGTTTTCAAAATATGAAAGCTCGTCGAGGACAATTGTAAATAGATTGTGTATGATATTAAAAATATTGTTGGAAGTTTTATGCTTTGCGTCAATTAGTTATAGTTATTATATTTTCTTTCGTTTGATCTATTTGTCTATATACCCCGAACCGATGCTCAAGTTGATTACATCGATTAGGTCGGCACCCGTAACCCTTAAATCCTGGATCCACCTCTGCACGTCACAAAAAATCATACATGGTAATTATATATGTGCAGTAAATCATTTTACCATTTCCTTTCTGTTAAAATCACAGAAAGAAAAGAAATACTCAATGATAATTATATCTCATTGATTTATGCCAATAGAAAATACTATCAATATTTTCTCATATGGGATCTTTGAAGCTGATCCAATGAATGTATGGTGAGTCGTGATTGTAGAAAAATAAAAGTGTGGTATTATAGATTTCTCTTTTTGTCGTGCTGAAACCCAGTTAATTAGAGTGAGCAGACTACTAATTATGCAAGTGCAAATAATTAATTACAGTAATAGGTGGACCTAATATTTTAAGTTTTTACTATTAATTTACCGATAATTTCGATAACACAACTAGAAATCTGGCATCTTTCGCCCAATAATTTCCGACAGAAATCGGTTGGAAATAAAGTATTTGGTCGCAAAAGTTAACAAAAATCTGGCTGACAACAACAACAAAAAAATTCCGACCGATATCGGTCGGAAATTAGTCAAATATTTGGTCATACTTCTATATAATGTACAAAAATAATTATTTATTAAAAAATTTCCAAATTTTCGACCGAATTCGATCGAAAATTGGTCAAATATTTGGTCATACTTGTATATAATGTACAAAAATAATTATATATTTACATTTTTCAGAATTTCCAACCGATTTCGGTCGGAAAGTTTGAATTTTTTGTTTCCCGCCCAAGACAAAAATTATATATATTTAATTAACCAACCGAAATAAATATAATTCAATATTTCCGACCGAATTCGGTCGGAAAAACGCTTTTATACAAATTAAAATAAATATTTAATAATATTTGTGTGTGTCGATGAAGAAACCTATCAAATCCACTCCGATTGACCTCAAATTTTGCACACAAGTCATAAATGACATAACGGAGCTATGAAAATTTTCGAAACTAGATTCCGACCCCGATATCAAAAAGTCAACTCCCGGTCAAACTTCCAAACTTAAATTCTTATTTTAGCCATTTCAAGCCTAATTTAACTACGGACTTCCAAATAAAATTCCGAATACGCTCCTAAGTCCAAAATCACCATACAGATGCCACAACCCAAAATCCATTAAGGTCGTGATGGCGCCAGACACCGCTGTCAGGCAAGCCAACAATACAAACTTCACTTAATTACCCATTTTAGTATTTTTGAAATTAAAATTTCTTCAATGAAATAATAAAGATAAAACTCATAGAGTAAATGATAAATATTTTTATTAACTAAATTTCTAAATAATTCACGACCATTCCCAAAATCCGGTGTTATAAGTGCATGAGCATTTACTAGGGAATTAAAAATAAAATACAACATATGTCCAGAATACAAATTAGACAGGAAAATATAATAACTCTGAAGGAGACTCTGTTAGCTGCGGATCGTAATATAGAATGCACCTCACCTATGTCCCCACAATTATTAGCCACACCTCTGCGCCAACAAGGCCGCTATACATATATGTACCTGCACAATAAAATATGCAGCAAGTGCAGTATGAGTACGAAAATAACGTGTACCCAGTAAGTATCAAGCCTAATCTCGAAGTGGTAGAGACAAGATAGCCGACTTTGACACTCACTATGGGTCAATAATAATAATTGAAATAAAACTAGAATATCTAAATCAGCATGATTCACAGAATTCACAATAATTTATTTAACCAGTGAAAATAATCAAATTCCTTCAAATGCAGTAATTCTCAATATATTAATTAAATTCCTTCAATTTCAAATAAATTTCCAATTTATCAATTAGTCTCATTTAAAGGAATAACAATAATTCTTTAACAAGCAGGAATAATAATTCATTAAATTCCAAAGATTTTTAATTTATCAATTAGCTTCCCAAGCTGAAATAAACTATTAAGGTATCGTGTAATTATTAATATTAAGCACGATTTCTGTCGAGGACGTATGACCCGATTCAGAGTGTCGTGTACACTGCCGAGGGCGCGATCTATAGATGCATCTATCCTGCCGAGGTGTTCGACCCACTCCACAAGAAAGGAGGACATTTTCTTATGTACCTCCGGAAGGAGAGTATATTTATTATAAGATAAATTCGGGAGGAAGAACAATTTATTTTAACAATTAATTAATTTAAACAGAAAATCAAGCATATGAGATTTTCATCCTTTAATATCTTTATCTGACAATTTATAATATATTCATAGATATATCAATTAATATTAATTAAACAAAGAATACAATGTACATATGTAATTCATGCTTTGAGTCCTAAACTACCCGGACTTTAGCATTAATAGTAGCTACGCACGGACTCTCGTCACCTCGTGCGTACGTAGCCCCCACAATTAGCAATAATTATTCAATTTAATCCCTATGGGATAATTTTCCCCTCACAAGATTAGACAAGAGACTTACCTCATCTCAAAGTCCACTTTCTAATTACCACGTCGCATTGAATTCTTGATTCGACACAGAAAGATCCAAAACTATCGAAATATTATACACAATAATTAATATATGATAAATAATTCAAAATTTATCTATTAAATAAATTACCTTATCCAAAATGGTAAAATTTCTAAAATTCACTCCGGGCCCACGTGCTCGGATTCTGGAAATGTTCGGATGAAAACGTTAACCATAATCTCAAGAACTTAAATATATAATTTCTACCCAATTCCATGACTATTTTCGTGGTTAAAATCTCATTTTTATAAAAATCTAGATTTTTTCGTCTAAATCATTGATTTCTAAAATTTACTAGTTATAATCTATCTATAATCTATGTATTTAACTCAAGGGGTGTGGAATTAACTTACCTTCAAATTGCTAGCTGAAATCCCCCTCTAAAAAGCCTTGAAATCGCCCGGAAATGGAGGAAAAATGGGCTCAAAATGTTTGAGCCCTGATTTTAACACATTCTGCCAAGCAGGGGTTTCGCACCTGCAGAAAGTGCAACGCACCTACGGCTTTCGCACCTGCGGAAAAGCCTCGCAGGTGTGAGCTTAGCTTAACTTCCCAGCTCCGCATCTGCGCTCTTGATTCCGCACCTGCGCGTTCGCAGGTGCGCCCGAGATTCCCCACCTGCGATGGCATGCCTCCCTTCCCTCTTCGCTTATGCGAATAAATCTCGCATCTGCGAGTGTCTCTCCTGCGAGCTTCTGCCGCACCTGCGGATGTCGCACATGCGGCTTGCCAAGCGCAGGTGCAATTCTGACAGTAACTGGGAGCTTCAGTTCTGGCTCCCAATTTCCAACTTGGTTCGAGCCTCGTCCGATTAACACTCGGGGTCCTTGGGACCCCGCCCGAACATACCAGCAAGTTTAAAATCTTAAAACGTACTCGCTCGAACTCTCGGAATGCATAAAATAACATCAAATCTAAGAATCATACCCTAAACCAAATTGATTCAAACTTAAGAATTTCAAGTTGTTCAATTTACTTCCAATGCGCCGAAATATAGTTAAACTACTCGGAATGACACGAAATTTTGCGTGCAAGTCTTAAATCACTATACGGAACTATTCCTAAACTTGGAATTCCAAACGGACCTCGTTTACTCCAAAAACTATTCCAAGCCAATTTTAAGGAACTTTAAACCTTCAAATAGTTGATTTTCACTATTAAGCGCCAAAACGCTCCCGGGTTATCCAAAACCATATTCGAACATACGCCTAAATCCGAAATCATCATACGAACCTATTGGAACTGTCAAATCCCGATTCCGATGTCGTTTTCTCAAAATGTTGACTAAAGTCAAACTTGGCCTTTTAAGGCTAACTTAAGGAACCAAGTGTTCCGATTTCAACCCGAACACTTCCAAATCCCGAACCAACCATCCTCGCAAGTCATAAATTATTAAAAACACATACGAGAAGTTTTTTTAGGGGAACAGGGTTCTAACAGTCAAAACGACCAGTTCAATCATCAGCAACCGTCGATGGCTCTGGAGTGTCATGACCCAAAATATCACCCGTCGTGATGGCGCCTATCTCGATACTAGGCAAGACATTAATGTACGGAAGAATCACGGCAGCTACCTGTGAATCTCCGAAAAATTAGCTGTACGGAAGAATCAACTCTCGCTATGTCCGGGAACACCTGGATCTGCACACGAAGTGCAGGGTGTAGTATGAGTACAACCAACTCAGCAAGTAACCATAATAACTAAGGAACTGAAGAAAATGACGAGCTACACTGTTATAGTTCACTTTCAGTAATTCCAGCAAAGAATAGACATGCTTTCAAATCGAGCAGTTTAAGTCAAATCAATTTTATGCAGTTCAAGTTCATGTAATCCGGATATAAAATCCTTCAGAGATTTCACAACAATGACAGATAGCAACCAAATGCAACAACAAATGCAAAGCACGTACAGACTCTCAGGCAACAGTCACTCAACTCATCACAACGGCTCAATTACTCGGCTCTCAGCCCTCAGCACTCACACTCAATGAGTAGCCGCGCTCACTGGGGGTGTACAGACTACAGAGGGGCTCCTACAGCCCAAGCGCTATAATCTACACGGACAACTCAAGTGCTGCACGGACAACTCACGTGCCATAATATAAATATCTGGATCCGCACGGCCAACTCACGTGCTGCACGGTCAACTCACGTGTTGCACGGCTAACTCACGTGCTATAGTATAATATAAGGATCCGCACGGCCAACTCACGTGCTATAGTATAATATAAGGATTTGCACGGCCAACTCACGTGCTATAGTATAATAATAAGGATCTGCACGGCCAACTCACGTGCTATAGTATAATAAAAGGATCTGCACGGCCAACTCACGTGCTATAGTATAATAAAAGGATTTGCACGGCCAACTCATGTGTTATAGTATAATAAAAGGATTTGCATGGCCGACTCACGTGCTATAGTATAATAAAAGGATTTTGCACGGCCAACTCACGTGCTATAGTATAATAAAAGGATTTTGCACGGCCAACTCACGTGCTATAGTATAATATCTCACAACCAGACCCTCGGCCTCACTCAGTCATAAAGCTCTCCAGTCTCTAGGGATCTCAACAATCATGAAATCAGCCCAAACAACAATGATATGACACATTAATAATGAACAGTAGAGACTGAGACAAAATAATCAAGTAACTATGACTGAGTACAAAACAACAATTTAAGCAAATAACTCAACATGTACACGACCTCTGTGGGTCCCAACAATACCAACATATATCCTAAACATGGTTTTTAATATGACTTAGAGTCAAATTTCCACAACACATAGAGAACACATAATTATCAACAAGTTATTCAACTTTACAGTTTCCACGGGGCGGACCAAGTCACAATCCCCTAGGTGCACGCCCACACGCCTATCACCTAGCATGTGCGTCACCTAAAAAATAATCACATGATACAAAAATTTGGGGTTTCATACCCTCAGGACCAGATTTAAAACTGTTACTTACCTCAAACAGTGTAATTCTTTATTCCGCTATGTCCTTTCCATGAGAATTGGTCTCCGAAAGCCTCGTATCTAGCCACAATTAATTTGATTCAGTCAATACCAATTATTGTAATTAATTCCATAAGGAGATACTAATTTTTTCAATAAAATCCAAAATTAACTCAAAAATACCCGTGGGGCCCATGTATCGGAACCCGACAAAAGTTACAGAATATGAACGCTCATCCAACCACGAGTCCAACCATACAAATTTCACCAAAATCTGACACCAACTCGACCCTCAAATCTTTAATTAAAACCTATGAAGATTTCTACCATTTTCAACCCAATCCTTACCCATTCGAACTTAACAATCTTTCACCCAACCTTATTGGTATGTATACATAATACTCTTACACCCAAGAATCATACTATAAATCACCCATTTTTACTCCAAACCCGAAATTGAAGAATTGAGGAAAGAAATTCTTACCTCTTTGAAGCCCTAGCAAGATCCTTGTGAAATCTTCAAACCTTGAACAAGAATTGATGGATAAATGACTAAGTCTTCACTTTCTCTCTCTAAAATGCTCTAACCTCTCTCTAAAATATCAGATTTTGGCTGAAAAATAAGCTTCATGGGCTCTAAATCAAAGTTGGGTCGGGTCAAAAATTAGAATGAATGAAAGTTCGGACGCAGTTATGCTGTCGCATATGCGATCGCATAACAGGTATGCAGTCCGCATAATGGCCACATAATTTGGCCTCCACAACTGGGCGTTACTGACCCGGTCTGCGGTCAATATGCGGTCCACATACTTGTTCTACGGTCGCATAATGCACCGCAAAACAGGTCTGCGGTCGCATAGTGCACCACAGATTTTCCTCTGTCACGACCCAAAATCTCACATGTCGTGATGGCACCTATCTCAATACTATGCAAGCCGAAAATCTCAATAATCCACCATATCTTTTAAATTTGAAAACAAATAATTAAATTCAGCGAAAGAAATCTCACAATTTCAAATATAACACTCCCAAAACCTGGTGTCACTGAGTACATGAGCATCTAATATGAGTATAATGATTGACTAATAAAAACCACTGTCTAAAAATATAGAACAGTACAATAACTGAAAGAAAGAGAGACAAGGTCAGTGGACGCCAAACAACTACCTTGATAGTTTCCAACTAATAGTACTCTGAAATCTAACAATCTCCGTGTCCGAAAGCACCTGGATCTGTACACGAGGTGTCGAGTGTAGTATGAGTACAACTAACTCAGTAAGTAACAAGACTAACCTATGGGCTGAAAGAAATGATGAGATCCGCAGGTACAGTCCAATAAAAGTAATGGTACAGAAATGTAGGCATGCTTTCAAGTTTATCAGTTAAACTCAGTACAAGTGAAATATATCAATACTGCATGATATGAGGAATATGACATCTCAGTATAAAGACCTCATGTAAATACTGGTCACAAATTATCCGGTCACTCGGTACCGTTTATGGCCAATCCAGCCCAGGGGTGTTCCAACCCGTATATAATTACACATCAACTGACAATCAGTCACTCAGTACCGTATAACGCCAATCCAACCCTGGATAATTTATCCCTATATATAAATGATACTGACAAGATCCATGTCCAGATAACTCATTACAATACAAGTAAGGCAAGTCCATGCCTTGGGAAAATTCATCCCAAATATATATATAAGCAGTAAGTAAAGCAAGTCCATGCCCTAGGAAGTCCATCCCGAATATCGATGATCATCTACGCTCACTGGGGGTGTGTACAGACTCCGGAGGGGCTCCTTCAGCCCAAGCGTAATACAAAGCCAATATGGCCTACTGCAGGCGGGCAGTCCCGATCCGTATAATGACAAAGCCTATAAGGCCTGCTGCAGGCGGGCAACCCCGATCCATAAAATAGTAAAGCCAATAAGGCCTGCTGCAGGTGGGCAGCCCCGATCCATATAATAATGATGTATAAAGCCAGTATGGCCTGCTGCGTTGCGCAGCTCAATCCCATAAATATGCTAATAATGGACAATTATAACTGAGTGTGAAATGTATAGTTTTGAACAATTAATTCAACGACAACACGACCCCATGGGTCCTAAAATATCGGCACGTAGCCTAACCACGATATTTATCACAAGCCTCAGCTCAATTCTTCTAACACGTGCCACATGTTCAGATAATAACATGATTCTTTAATTTTACAACTTCACAGGATTTATTCAAGACACAATTTCTGTGGTGCACGTCTACGTGTTCGTCACATATCGTGTGAGTCACCTTCAACAATTTATATCATACCAAATTCGGGGATTGATACCCTCAGAACCAAGTTTAGAAGTGTTACTTACCTCAAACCGTGTAATTCTTTACTCCGCTATGCCTTTTTTCTCGTGAATTGGTCTCCAAAAGCCTCGAATCTATCCACAATTCATTCGATTCAATCAATAAAATTTATTGGAATTAATTCCATACGAAAATACTAATTTCCCATAAAAATCCAAATTTTAGCTCAAAAATTGCCCGTGGGACCCACGTCTCGGAACCCGACAAAAGTTACAAAATCTGGAAGCCCATTCAACCACGAGTCTAACCATACTAAGTTTACCAAATTCTGACCCCAACTCGGCCCTCAAATCTTCAATTTAAACCAAGAGGGTTTTCAAACTTTTCCAACTTAATTCACCAATTAAATGATAAAAACAACCATGGATTCGGGTAATTTAACCAATATTGAGTTAAGAACACTTACCCCGTTATTTTCCTTGAAAAACTCCCGAAAATCACTTCTTCCCGAGCTCCAATCCGTCAAAAACTGAATCTCTCTGTCCCATTTTCAGAACTTAATCTCTCTGTCCAGACCTCTCTTCTTCACGAACGCGACAAGCCCCTCGCGTTCGCGAAGCACAAAATGTGCTGCCCAACCTTTGCTCTTCGCGAAAGCAAGACACTGCTCGCGAACGTGATGCTTTACGGAGCCCTTCTTTGCGAACACGAGCTCCCGTGGGCATGGGTATTTTGCCATCGCGAACGCGAAGGCAAAATACCCATGCCCATAATTTTTCCCTTCGCGAACGCGATAGCCAATCGCGAACGCGGTGAACAACCTCGTATGACTCCAGCCCCTCTTTGCGAACGTGAGACCCTCTCGCTAACGCGAAGGGAAAATCTTGCCTGCCTCAAATTCCCCTTCGCGAACGCGAGGGCCCACTCGCGAACGCGAAGAAGGAAACCAGAAAAATACACCAGAAGTCTTCAGCCAACATGCTAAGTCCAAAATCGACCCATTAACCACCCGAAACTCACTCGAGCCCCTCGGGACCTCAACCAAATATACCAACAAGTCCTAAAACATCATACGAACTTAGTCAAAGCCTCGAATCACATCAAACAACGCTAAAACCACGTATCACACCTCAATTCAAGCCTAATGAACTTTGAAACATCCAATTTCTACAAACGACTCCAGAACCTATCAAATCATGTCCGATTGGCCTCAAATTCTGCACACAAGTCATAAATGACATAACGAAGCTATTCAAATTTTTAGAATTAGATTTCGAGTCTGATATCAAAAAGTCAACTCCCCGGTCAAACTTACAAACTCAACTTTCTATTTTAGCCATTTCAAGCCAAATTCTACTACGGACTTCCAAAAAAATTTTTAGACACGCTCCTAAGTCCAAAATCACCATACGAAGCTATTGGAATCATCAAAACTCTATTCCGGGGTCGTTTACACATAGGTCAATATCCAGTCAACTATTTCAACTTAAGCTTCCAACATGAAAATTCATTCTTCCAAGCTAACTCCAACATACCTTAAAACCAAAACTGACAATTCACACAAGTCATAATACCTCGTAGGAAGTTATTCAAGACTTTAAATAGTTGAAAAGAGCATAAATGCTCAAAACGACCGGCCAGGTCATTACAATCCCCCCTACTTAAACATACGTTCGTCCTCGAACGTGCCAAGAGTTATTTCCAAGCCATCACATCACTATTACATCTACCACGCACATACCCGGGGGTGATCCCACGTCACCCTATTCTATATAGACCTGACAACATTACACAACTGAAAATCATTAATTTAACCTTAGCCCAAAACATGGAGCCCAATTTCTAATACCCAGAATTCTTTCCAAGATCTAAATCTTACACACCGTATAAGTCTGAATAAGCTGTATCAAGCCATAGCCATAAACCCAGATATAATCACATTACATACTACACAACTCACATGCTCGCAACATCATTCTCGATCACAATCACAGTAATTACTCCAAACCAACCAAGTACAAGTATTAAAACCCCGCATTCAATAGAACCTCATTCCAAAACCTTTGTGCACTGCCAATGATGAAAGAAACAATCAAAAACTCATAACCACTCATCAGATCAACTAACCATGGAGCTCTCTCGCCCCAACCAGAACCATAATCACTTTCTAAGTCGTTTCAATATTATACTCCTGAATATACCGTAATCAAACCTGATAGTACCCATTCTAGGTCCAATGACCTTATATTATTAAATACAACTATCTTATTGACATGCCACACCAATATAACTCAATCCACAACTACGTAACCTCGTACCCAAAATGGAAGATGTCTCAAAGTAGAGAACTGTATTGTAAGTTCAACAAGCACCGCCACAACTGTGATGCTATAAGCTTATTATATATAGTGGACCCCATACATACAAGTTTAATAACAGTAACTAGCTCTTCTAGAGCTCACATTAACATCCCTCGCACGGATAATTCACGTGCTATGGTATCAATATCTGGACCTGCACGGACAACTCACGTTCCAATAATATCGATAATTTGAATATCAACAGTCTATCAACCAGGAGAGTATCGTAATACCTATGAATATCTATAAATCAAAACAAAAAGCCCCTTTCAACCACACACCTTTCTCAGGGGTTACTGAGCAACTATAACATTCATCTAAATATGTAACACTGACCATTCCGTTCAGAATTTGTGATCTTCCTTTCAAGAATGAATTGCCACATCGTAGCTATAAATCTAAATCCCTCACAACACACCGCTATGCTCAAATCTAAATTGTACCTCCCGAACAAGACGAAGGACATGTGCTCCTTTAGCACAATCAACACTCAAATAAGTAACCCTAGCTTAACACGACCAATCAATTTCATACTTCGTGTGCACTACATTCTTCAAAATAATAACTTACTCATTCCATAATTTTCATACTTTACTCGAGTCAATCCCTGATCTCAACCTCTACAAGTCATAACTAATCAACAAGTATGCCTCGGACCAAAACCAATACCACACCTAATCGTGCAATTAAATCGTAGATAGCAGACTTCCCCCACTTGGCCCAAGGCCATATAACTGTAACGACACAATTTGTCATTTTAAGAATTAACGCCCCGTTCAACGACTTAAGGTCTTGAGCAGCTCTGTATTATGTGTATTGACTTGCGTGCATGGTTGAATTCAGTTATCGGATGATTCGGGGTGATTTGGGACACTCGGTCCCTAAAATGAAAGCTTAAGTCTTAGGATTTTGACTATAGTCAGGAATGTTTGAAGACGACTCCGGAATGGAGTTACGTCGGTTCCGTTAGCTCCGTTGGGTGATTTAGGACTTAGGAGCGTGTCTGAAAAATTATTTGGAGGTCTGTAGTGGAATTAATCTTGAAATAGCGAAAGTCAAATTTTTGGAAAGTTTGACCTGGGGTTGACTTTTGATATCGGGGTCGGAATCTGATTCTGGAAATTTGAATAACTTCGTTATGTCAATTATGACTTGTGTGCAAAATTTGAAGTCATTCCGGATTGGTTTGATGTGTTTCGGCACAAGATATAGAATTTGAAAGTTCAAAGTTCATAGATTTTGATTTGAGGTGTGATTCGTCATTTTGATGTTGTTCGATGTGATTTGAGGCCTCGAGCAGGTCTATGTTATGTTATGGGACTGGATGGTGTGATTGGACGGGGTCCCGAGGGGCTCGGGTGAGTTTCAGGGTGGTTTCGGACCATTTCTAGGCCATTTATAGCTGCTGGTTTTTGGCTATAGCAGTGTGCTATACGATCGCATAGAATTGGCCGCGATCGCAAAGCACAAAATGGGGGAAGATGGCCAGTGAATCGCGATCGCGGAAGGCCTTTCGCGATCGCATAGAGGAAATTTTCTGCTGCACTGACCCGACTTTGAAAGCTTATATCTCGCAATCTATAAAGAATTTCGAGATAATCCAATAACAAAAGTTGTAGCCCTTTGTGTCTACTTTTGAGAAATGTAAACTATCTGTAATTTGGAGGTGTATACAAAAAGTTATGGTAGATAAACTGTAGGCTGTCCGGGAAGAGTTGGAAATCTCTATTGCATAGGGCTGATTTTGGAAGCTTATATCTCGAAATCTATAAGGAATTGGGAGATGAGAAACAAATGAAAGTTAGAGACCTTGTAATCTAGTATTCAGAAAGTTAAATCATTCATCATTTGGAGTTTTGTACAAAACGTTATGACCGTTATACTAGAGGCTGTCTGGAAGAGCTAGGAAGTTTATTCTTCGCGATCGCGATTGGTTTTCCGCGATCTTGAAGAGCAATTTTGGGACTGAAAAATTTTATTCTTCGCGATCGCGAAGAGAAAATACTTGGGCAGTAGCTATATTTTGAGGTTTCAGCCATTTTTAACATATTTGGAGCTATGGAGCTCGGATTGAAGCGATATTTGAGGTGATTTTTACCATATAGATTAGGGTAAGTGTTCTATATCCTAAAGTGTTTATATTTCATGAATCTATGATTATATTCATCATTTAATTCGGTTTTTAATGGAATAAATCAAGATTTTTATAAAATCTTCCAAAAACGAAAATTTAAGATTTGGAGGTCGAGTTGTTATTGGAATTCGATAAAATTGGTATGGTTGAACTCATATCTGAATGGGTGTTCGGATTTCATGAAAATTATGTTGGGTTCCGAGGGGCAGGCCCCGCGTTGACTTTTGTTAACTTTTTGGAATAAATTTTTAAGTCGACGCATTATTATCCAGAATTATTTTCGATGAATTTTAATGAAGTTATACAATTAATTTGGATAGATTTGAGCGGTCCGAAGGTCTATTCAAGCAAGAAGGCGATTTTGGAATATCAGCATAACTTCAAAAAGGTAAGGATCTTGCCTAACCTTGAGTGGGGAAATTATCCCTTAGGCATTGAGTTTTATGTGAAAAATTGTGTAATTGAAAACCATGTACGCGAGGTGACGAGTACGTACTTGGTTTATATGTACATATTATATCGATTGAAATTCGTAGACGCCCTTAAGTATTAAATTAGAAAATTATTGTAACTTATTAAATCCCTTATTTGTCATGCCTCATTCCTTGTTTGCCGAGGTTGTTTTATTATGATAATTTGGTGTGATTGCCACTTGAATTTTATGTGAACTCTGTATTTGTTTGAGTTTCCATTTTTAAGAAAAACACTTTCATATTTGATTTAACCTGCAGATAATTTAAATGAAAAATTTATTTAATAAGATGAATAAATCTATTTATTTCTTGAAGTTGTGATTTAAAGGAGGTGTTGTTCCTTAATGAATTACTTCTCAGTTCACATTGTTGAAAATTTGGTATTGAATTATAAAGATCTTGAATCATGTTGAGGCAAAGTGCCAAATTATGAAATATTATTCGGTTGAGTTGTTCACTCCCGAATATTTTGTTAAGATGTTGTACACATTATGATCGATTTGTGGGCTCATTGTGATGGAAAAATAAGCTATTGTTGATTTGAGTGCAAAGTTGTAATATTTGAGCACTTGATGTGCAATTTGTGATATGTTGTAATATTTGAGCACTTGATGTGCAATTTGTGATATGTTGAAATATTTGAGCACTTGATGTGCAATTTGTGATATGTTGTAATATTTGAGCACTTGATGTGCAATTTGTGATATGTTGGAATATTTGAACACTTAATGTGCAATTTGTGATGTGTTGAAATGTTGGAGCACTTGATGTGCAATTTGTGATATGTTGTAATATTTGAGCACTTGATGAGCAATTTGTGATATGTTGTAATATTGGGACACTTGAGGAGCAAGTTGTATTATGCTGTGATATTTGGGCACTTGAGGTGCGATTTGTGAAATATTGTGATATTGATACGCATGCGGTGAGATAAGGGTAGCTTGAAACGCGTGGCTAGTAGGGGAACTACTAGAAGTCTTGCGGAGATATAAGGTCAGGGTGTTAAAACGCATGCGGTGAGATAAGGGTGGCTTGAAATGCGTGGCTAGTAGGGGAACTACTAGAAGTCATGCGGTGTGATAAGGATGGCTAAAACGCGGGATGCTATTTCGGGAAAAAATGATTTGTTTAAAATTAAATGTGAAGGCTCCCGCGGTAATATAAGATATGAGATATTGTGAATTTATTTATGATTTGGGACTACGAGGCGGTACCTCGGGAGTTTCCTGTTGATATTTCTTTATTTACGTTCTTGCCTTGGGTGATTTTGTTTCATTTAATATGTAAATTCTTGTCTTCTTCCGTGATGTACTAGTTGACTTTATTATTATGTGTTTTGTGCTCCTAGTTGTATTGTGTTGGCTTTGGATTTTTAGCACGAGACTCTGAAGAAGTATATTTCTGGTTTTTCTTACTGATTTTTGATGATTAAGTTGATTTAAATAAAAGAAATTATTATTATGTTTTAAATTAAATGGTTTTACAACCAAATCAGTAGTTTATCTGATGCTTTAATTTAAGTGCAATGTTATTTTCTTCGCCCAAATGATTTCAAAAACATAAATTCAATTCTTTGTTGATTTCTTACTTGATTTAAAAATTCTAAACTCACTTTAGTAGAAACAAATTGATCATGTGGATCTTATATACATTGAGGATATTGGCATGTGAATTGTCCGTACAGTTGTGATATGAAATGAGGGCACGAGGTGCCGGGAAAATATGATGATTTAATTATGGGCACGAAGTGCCGTGGAGATATGAAAAATAGGCTGAGACCCGTGTTTATGAAAAATATGAAAATGGGCTGAGACCCGTATTTTTATAATTATGAAATGAGGTGTCACATGGTGACTTTTTAATTGAAGAATTATATTCAAAATATTTATTTGGAAGAATTTTTATTTAGAAGTATTATATGAAAGAATTATATTTGAAAGATATTTATTTGAGGAAAATTATATTTGAAAGAGAGTTATTTGGTAGAATTATATGTGAAGGACATTTATTTGAAGAATTTGATTTAATTGGGTGTACTTGTATTTATTATTTGTTGAACGATATTAAATGGTGTTTTGTTGTCTTGTTGTGCATATTACTGGTTGTTTTATGATGTCCTTATTGTTATCTGTTTCCTACTATCTTGTATATTATATTGCTCAGGCTATTAAACTAGTGAGTATCTTGACTGTACCTCGTCTCTATTCCACTGAGCTTAGTCTTGATACTTACTGGGTACCGACTGTGTTGTACTCATACTATACTTTTGCACATTTTTGTGCAGAGCGAGGTATTGGAGATATCGGACTTGAGTAGAGTTAAAGAGGGACCGTAAGGATTCAAGGTAGAGCTGCTTGGTCGTCGCAGTCCCTTAGAGTCTTTTCATTTCATTGTACTGTTAATTTTTAATCAAACAGTATTGTATATTCGGTCCTCGTAATCATTCCATGTATTCAGTTAGAGTTCGTGACTCGTGAGGCAGGAAAATCTTGCCTGCCTCAAATTCGCCTTCGTGAACGCAAGGGCCCACTCGCGAATGCGAAGAAGGAAACCAAAAAAATACACCAGCAGTCTTCAGCCAAGATGCTAAGTCCAAAATCGACCCGTTAACCTCTCGAAACTCACCCGAGCCCCTCGGGACCTTAACCAAATATACCAACAACTCCTAAAATATCATACGAACTTAGTCGTAGCCTCGAATCACATCAAACAATGCTAAAACCATGAATCGCACCTCAATTCAAGACTAATGAACTTTGAAACTTCCAATTTCTACAAACAACTCCAGAACCTATCAAATCGCATCCTATTGACCTCAAATTTTGCACACAAGTCATAAATAACATAACGAAGCTATTCAAATTTCCAGAATCGGATTTTGAGCCCGATATCAAAAAGTCAACTCCCTGATCAAACTTCCAAACTCAACTTTCTATTTTAGCCATTTCAAGCCAAATTCTACTACGGACTTCCAAATAATTTTTTAGACACGCTCCTAAGTCCAAAATCACCATACGGAGCTATTGGAATCATCAAAACTCTATTCCGGGGTCGTTTACACATAAGTCAATATCCGGTCAACTATTTCAACTTAAGCTTCCAACATGAAAATTCATTCTTTCAAGCTAACTCCGAAATACCTTAAAATCAAAACCGACAATTAGCACAAGTCATAAATACCTCGTGGGAAGTTATTCAAGACTTCAAATAGTTGAAAGGAGCATAAATGCTCAAAATGACCATTCGGGTCATTACACTACAAGGCTGTTAGGAATACTTCCCTTCTTGATTCCTCATCGTGCGCTTCGAATCCTTTGAGTCTTATGCCTACATTTCCTTCATATTCAATCTTATGTGACGTGAAGCATTTGTTATACATTGAGGATCGAGGAAATTGTTAATGGTACTACAGATGTAGTGCAGTATGCTTCTCCCTGTGTAATTAATTGGGCTATTTTCATCGCCTTGCGGATGGACGCTCTGTCATTTCAAGTTAAGTATCAATACTACCTAAGGTTTTGAAATTTGGCATTGATTGTTACGACGATTCATGCGTTGTAATCGCACAGTGTTTATGTAATGGTAGAATGCTTGTCTATGTGTCAGGGCAGTAAACGACTTGAAAGAAGGTTTTCTCACTACATGATTCAGAGGTTCGATGTTTTAATTCTAGCAGAGAAAATTCAATCGAACTAAGAATGTTCAGGTTTGGGGTTGATGGAGTAACGAAGCTTGATATTTTCGAGTGTGGTAGAGTTCTCAATTTTGATGTGGTGTCGTCGCCTTGTAAAATGCGTTAAGGTTCGCCAGTGTTATGGTTTTCTTCAACTTGCCTTCACGATGGGGTGTTAGGAATTGGTATAGGGGAAGCAGTCATTAGAGATCGCGGTGTGCAGTGATTCAGGATCGAAGCAGCGTTTCTAGTATTGATGTCTCGAGAAGGATGATCGTCAGAAAGGTTTAAAGCTGGTAACGAGCTATTGGTTCAAGTGCTACAGAGACGGATGAGGAAGGACATGTGGAAGGTGCCTTGCAGTGGTTAGGTTCCGAAAAGGCCAAGTGTAAGAAAACCGAATCATAGTAGTTGTTTAAAGGCCAAGTGGCAAGGTAGCACATGGGTTACATGGTAGGATAATTACACGTCTTGAGGAACGTTTGGAGTGATTTGGGATGTAAAATGGACAGTGACTAGATCTACTGACTTAAGTTGTAATATTAGTTGCTATATTGAGGAAGATTGGATATAACAGGAGGGAGTTGCTTGATATGAAGAAGAATACAACATGACTTTGGATTGGAATATATTGTCACACCTCTAGTTGACGTCCATGATGAGTGAACGAAATGGTGCAGCTGGTGAATGAGCTCGGACTCAGGATGATCTACTGATTTCGTAGTAATTGCACCTAGTGCAGCGACGTTGGAATATGTCAGTATGTAATTTCCACAGGTGGGTTATCTCCTATAAGCAGGTTAGCGGTCACGTGGTGTTGACGAAGCTTCTGCGAAGAATTCTACTGGCTACTCAGTAAGAGATCTAATATGTAAATGTGGCTAGTGGTTCGGAGTGTTTTTTAAAGGTTAATAAAAGGATTTCGAGAAAATTTGGTGAGTTGCATGTGCAGGATCATGTCAACGATGAAGAAAGAATCTTAGTGGATTCCAAAATTTTGTAATTGTAGCTTCAAGCTAAGTGGGAGAGCCCACCGTCTATGATTGGATTGCGTAGTGTCAACATGTGCGGTTTCTGGTTATCGGTGTATTGGTGGGTCATTGAAACTAAGGAAAGAAAACATAAGTGGTAATTTGAGAAAAGTATTTGGGGAATATGTGCCATATTTGGCCTTATCAATTCATATTCAGGTTTTTGGAAGACTCGGAGTTTATGCTTCGTGTAGATGTAATGCACATGAAAGTGAAACATTCGGATATTTCCTTGATAAAGTGTCCATGTGCTAGCAGGGCCTTGGAATTGATCATGTTTGGGAACAAGTCAGAGCAAGTGACTCTCAATAACGGTCCTAAAGGATTCAAAAATTTAAAGTGTGGTGTCTAAGGATCTCGAGTCTATAGTATGGTTGAGTATCGAGCTTTTGCAGCAGATTATGAAACGGGGCTTGGAGTACTCTGCGTTATCTTCAGGTTGTGGTGTAGCATTAGAGAAACAGAATAAAATAACTTCGGATTCATAAAAGAAGTATCAGAATGTGTGTACTAGTTGAAGATGTAAAAAGTGCGCACAAGAAGGGATATGAGATAATTAGTGGGTTTTGAAATAGCGTGGTCTCGTGAAATAAGGTCACTTGGGATGAGTGCGGATTTGAGTTCGTGATGTAATGAATGGAGCTATTATTATTTCTAAGGCAAGTTGAGAGTAAATTGAGAAAAGACGGATCGGCTAACAATGGTTGAATCGGCACGATGGTGGCAATGATCAGTTCCTTCAGCGCATTGAATTATGCATGTGATTTATGGCGGTACGTGCGAGGCTTGACGGCCGCCGTAATTGATTTTATTTGGAGAAATTCAAGTATTATGACATGTTATGTGTAGAGGGATCCCAGAAGAGTTATGGTGGTTTAGACCACTACATGAGGCCGGTATTTTTTTATGGATATGGGAATTCAGTCACGTGTTGCAATGGTTCTCTTGAAATGAGTTAAGAAGAAGGTTTCTATATGATGAAGTGTTTACCCTATTAGTGGTTCGGGAGTTATGATGGAATTCTTGTACTCCTGCACACTGGCATGGTTAAGTGTACTAAGTAGCATGGGATTCGAAAGTTGAGGATTTAAGATTTCGGTTCGGTGTTGACAAGGATGTCATGAGCTCAGATGAGCAGGAAAGGGATTTAGATGTTTAAAGTAAGATGGTATTATTTTTGGCATCATCTAAGGTCGATGTCAGGTGTAAGAGACCTTGTGTAGTGATTTGTGGATTCTTGTTATGCTTTACAACATTAGTGTAACCGGTAGCATGGATGTGCAGACTTGTTACCTGGTGCGGAAGGTCGGGGAGCGTGTCTCACGAAAAGATTGTGTAAGAGTGACATGCAGTCACTTGATTGAATGAAGATTGAACCCAAGTATGAAGATTATGGTAATATCACTGATTCGAGAATTTATGCCTGGAGGGCGCTCGGTTCATTTGGTTGTGGACTGTGGAAGTTTGTTCTGATTATGATGGCTATTCTTGTGTGTTATGTGAAAAAGGGTTATTATGGATCCTTGAAAGGTTATTATCCTAGTACGGTGTGATCAGAATAGGCTTGAGGTCTGTGGATGGATTTAAATATGAATACGGGATCTATATCAGGCCGGATGTGTTCATTTCATCATAAAAGCTCCTTATGGAGGAGTAATCGGACGTTGGATGTCGTTTCGTCATCGGTTATTTCATGTAATACTTTATTGTGCCGTGTGAGTTATGAAACGGCTTGATAAAATTCTTATGTGTTGAGGTTTCGCGTAGCGATGGTGTTGTGTGAGCAGGATGGCTCTCGAGATTCAGATCATATATCACACCTTAGTTGTGCTTGAGTTTTGTAGCGTATGGCAATGTCGGTCCTTCCAGGGATGATATTATGCACTGAGCGTGCTTGTGTCCGATATTCAGATATTTTGTAGTAATGAGCATTCTAGCTCGGTAAGTATTTTCTTATAGATTCTTTTTGTGCGATTCGGGTGGCACGCCACCACGGGTATGTTGTTTGGATCGGGTTGCACGCCACAACAGTATCATGTGTGGATCGGGTTGCATGCTGCAACGGTATCATGTGTGGATCGGGTTGCATGCCGCAACAGTGTGATGTCGAGTAAAGTCACCTATATTCTATTTTGTGTGTTTTGTGTCCCGTTTTCTGAGGAAGGTTCATGACACCTTTTCAGTTGTCTAATTAGTCACGTGGGTTGAGTAATCCTTTCCAGAGTTCATTTTCCTTATGTATCGCAATCGAGTCTGTAGCTTATTAGCTAATTGTGGCGTCATATGAGGCTTTTTTATCGTGTCTGAGTTGGTTTATTGCCTGAGCAGCTTATACTTGGTTACACGGGATTATTGGATTCGGGATGAGTGCGATCGGATTATATGGAGTGTAATAAAGAGCAAATACCATTATTTGGTTATAATGAGGAAATGGTTCTTATCAGAAGGAGAAACTCAATAATTGTTTACTCGGCAGTTGGTTATGAATTTCTACACATTTCTTCCATCGTGGAAGCATTTCAAGTGTTGGAACAGGACTTATATGTATCATAAGGTTTTTTGTGAACATCAGATTCATGGAATTTTGGCTATTTCTATCGGAGGATGTTATTATAGTCATGTGAATGATGCGATGCATGGTCTAAATTAAACAAAGGTATGCAATCCTGTATTGGTGCATCGTGTAGTGATTGATACGACATTCATAGGTTGGAAACAGGCATGGTGGAGAATTCTGGATGTTAAAATTGGGCTCTAAGGCTTATTTGCCTAAATAAAGGGGAGAACTTTCTGATTGGCTCGAGTTAATGTGCTCAACTGGGTGTGGTATCATTGGTAGGTGCACGAGGTGTTAAACAGTAATTTTGGATAACTCCGGAACACTCCTTAGCACGTTCGAGGACAAACGTATATTTAAGTGGGAGAGAATGTAACGAACCAACCGGTTGTTTTGACTTTTAGAACCTTGTTCCCTTAAATAAAACTTCTCGTATGTGCTTTAATGGTTTATGATTTGTGGGGATGGTTTGTTCGGAATTTGGAAGTGTTTGGGTTGAAATCGGAACACTTGGTTCCTTAAGTTGGCTTTAAAAGGCCAAGTTTGACTTTGGTCAACATTTTGAGCAAACGGACTCGGATCAGTGTTTTGACAGTTTCGGTAGGTCCGTATCGTGATTTGGGACTTGGGCGTATGCCCAGAATCAAATTCCGAGGTCCCTAGCCTGAGATATAGAATTTTGATGAAACAATTAAAATAATTTAAGTTCAAATAGTGACCGGATGTCGAATTATGTGCAAACGACCCCAGAATAGAATTTTGATGATTCCAACAGCTCCGTATGGTGATTTTAGACTTCGGAGCGTGATCGGAAATTTATTTGGAAGTCTGTAGTGAAATTAGGTTTGAAATGGCTAAAACAAGAATTTAAGTTTGAAAGTTTGACCGGGGAGTTGACTTTTTGATACCGGAGTCAGAATACAGTTCCGAAAATTTTCATGGCTCTGTTATATCATTTATAACTTGTGTGCAAAATTTGAGGTCAATCGGAGTTGATTTGATAGGTTTCGACATCGAATGTAGAAGTTGGAAATTTTAAGTTTCATTAAGCTTGAATTGGAGCATAATTCGTGTTTTTAGCGTCGTTTTATGTGATTTGAGGTTTCAAATAAGTTCGTATGATGTTGTAGGACATGTTGGCATATTTGGTTGAGGTCCCGAGGGCCTCGGGTGGATTTCGAGTGGTTACCGGATCGAATTTGGAATTTGAAAAAGAGTTGAGGCAGCTGATATCTGGTGTGATCACGTGTGCGAACAATCGATCGCGGGTGCGAAAAATCCATCGCGGGTACGAATCCGTGGGTGCGAAAAATCCATCGTGGGTGCGAAAAATCCATCGCGGGTACGAATCCGTGGGTGCGAAAAATCCATCGCGGGTGCGAAGCCGCAGGTGCGAAAAATCTATCGCAGATGCGAAGCCGCAGGTGCGAAAAATCCATCGCAGGTGCGAAGCCGCAGATGCAAAAAATCCATAGCGGGTGCGAAGGTGCAGGTACGAAAAATCCATCGCAGGTGCGAAAAATTTTGCCGCGGGCGTGATGATTGCTGGGCAGTGAGTGTTTAAAGCGGGGATTTGAGCATTTTTGCTCATTTATTCATTCTTGGACGATCTTGGAAGCTTCTTGAGAGGAGCATTCACCTAGCAACTTGGAGGTAAGTTAATTCACACCTATTGCAAGTTAAATACATGGTTTATATATGGATTTAGACATGAAAATTTGTAGAAATTTGGAGTTTTGAAGAAAAACCTAGAAATTAGTATTTTTGATTTTCACCACGGAATGGTTATGGAATTGGATGGAAATTATATATTTGAGTTCTTGAGATTATGTGTAACGATTCCCTCCGAAAATTTCCGAAATCCGGGCACGTGGACCCGGGGTGAATTTTAGGAATTTTATCATTTTGGATAAGGTAATTTATTTAATAGATAAATTTCGAATCATTTAGCATATATTAATTATTTTGTATAATATTTGGATAGTTTCGGATTTTTTGGCGTCGAATCGAGAATTCAACGCAACGTGGTAATCGAAAAGTGGACTTTGAGACGAGGTAAGTCTCTTGTCTAATCTTGTGAGAGGAAAATTACCCCATAGGGATTAAATTAAATAATTATTGCTAATTGCGGGGGCTACGTACGCACGAGGTGATGAGAGTCCGTGCGTATCTACTATTAATGCTAAAGTCCGGGTAGTTTAGGACTCAAAGCATGACTTGTGTAAATTGTATTCTTTATTAATTAAATTATTTGATGTGTATATTGTGAATTGTTATGAAAGGTAGTAAAAGATGAAATTTTCGTATGCTTAATTTTTGTTTAGATTAAATAAATTATTAAAAGAAATTGTTCATCTTCTCGAATTTATCTTATAATAAACATACTCTCATTCCCGGAGGTACATAAGAAAAATGTTCTCCTTTCTTGTGGAGCGGAACGAACGCCTCGGCAGGATAGATGCATCTATGGATCGTGCCGCACGTTCCTCGGCAGTGTACACGACACTCTGGATCGGGCCGAACAACCTCGGTAGAAATCGTGCTTAATAATAATAATTACATGATAATTTAATAGTTTATTTCAGCTTGCGAAGCTAATTGATAAATTGGAGAATCCTTGGAATATAATGAATTATTATTCCTGCTTGTTAAGGAATTAATTATTATTCCTGTAAATGAGATTAATTGATAAATTGAAAATTATTTGAATTGAAGGAATTTCATTAATATATTGAGAATTGTTGCATTTGAAGGAATTTGATTATTTCTAATGGTTAAATAAATTATTGTAAATTTTGTGAATCATGCCGATTTAGATATTCTAGTTTTATTTCAATTATTATTATTGACCCATAGTGAGTGTCAAAGTCGGCTATCTCGTCTCCACCACTTCGAGGTTAGGCTTGATATTTACTGGGTACATGTTGTTTTCGTACTCATACTGTACTTGCTGCACATTTTATTGTGCAGGTATATATATGTATAGCGGCCTTGTGGGCGCAGAGGTGTGGTTAATAATTGTGGGGACATAGGTAAGTTGCATTCTATATTACGATCCGCAGCTAACAGAGTCTCCTTCAGAGTTATTATATTTTTCCTGTCTAATTTGTATTCTGGACAAATGTTGTATTTTATTTGTAATTCCCTAGTAAATGCTCATACACTTGTGACACCGAGTTTTGGGAATGGTTGTGAATTGTTTAGAAATTTAGTTGCTAAAAATATTTATCATTTACTCTATGAGTTTTATCTTTATAATTTCATTGAAGAAATTGTTATTTCAAAAATACTAAAATAGGTAATTAAGTTAATTGATTATAGTTAGCTTGCCTGACAGTGGTGTCCGGTGCCATCACGGCCTTTTTAGATTTTGGGTCGTGACACCTTATATATAGACATCTTAATATAGCTAATGTTATATCGAATATAGCTTATATACTATACACTTAGTATATATATTATACTATACTATATATTTGTGTGTGTAAATAATAAAGAGCTTTTATATATATATATATATATATATATATATATATATATATATATTAAATATTAACTAAACATTTCCGACTGATTTCGGTCGGAAATGGCATGGTCAAACGGTCAAATGTCACTTAATATTTCCGACCGAATTTTCCGACCGATTTCGGTCGGAAATTTTCAATTTAGATCTCCCAGGGACGGGCTTCTTCCCCATTTTTCCGTTTTCTCTATCTCTCTTCCATTTCTCATCTTCTCCTCTCCAGTTGCATTTCCACCCAAAACCACACCCAAAATCAACTCGTGTCTCCCTCCTCACCCAAAATCAAAGCCCCTCATTGTTTCCCTCCCCTCCCCCGCCACTGTTCGGCCGCCGGCTGCCACCACTGCTTCCTCTGAAATTAACTCAAAAATCGCCTGTAGGGCTCACGTATCAGAACTTGACAAATGTTACAGAATATGAACGTTCATCCAACCACGAGTCCAACAATACTAATTTCACCAAAATCTGACACCAAGTCAACCCTCAAATCTCCAATTAAAGCCTATGAAGATTTCTACCATTTTTAACCCAATCCTTACCCATTTGAACTTAACAATCTTTCACCCAACCTTATTGGTATGTATACATAATACTCTTACACCCAAGAATCATACTATAAATCACACATTTTTACTCCAAACCCGAAATTGAAGAATTAAGGAAAGTAATTCTTACCTCTTTGAAGCCCTAGCAAGAACCTTGTGAAATCTTCAAACCTTGAACAAGAATTGCTGGATAAATGACTAAGTCTTCACTTTCTCTCTCTAAAATGCTCTCACCTCTCTCTAAAATATCAGATTTTGGCTAAAAAATGAGCTTCATGGGCTATAAATCTGTGATGACCCAAAAGGTCATCTTATGTTTTAGAACTCGAATCTGTGCTATTAAGCCTTAAAAATCTCATTTTTAATCTCCTCGATTTACGTGCGCAGTCCGGCCATGTTTCCAGAAAGTTTTTATGTTAAAAATTGATGAAAATAAAAATTTATGCCTTAAAGTTGATTTTAGTTGCCTTCGGTCAACATTATTGGTAATCGGGCACGGATCCGTGTTTTGACGGTTCCGGTGGGTCCGTATCGAATTATGGGACCTGGGCGTATGCCCGGAATCGGGTCCCAAGTACCTCGAGTGTGACTCGAATCAAAATCGGAACAAGAATTGGACTTAAGCAAAATCTGAAATTTTGCCTTCTGTTTTAATCGCACCTGTGGATTTTTGACCGCAGGTGCGAGATCGCAAAAGCGAGCCTTCCATCGCAGAAGCGGCCAGGGTAGGATGGGCAAAGTTCCGCAGGTGCAGAAACTTGCACGCACCCGCGCGTCCGCAGAAGCGGAAGGCAGCGCAGGTGCGCATTTTTCCTCCGCAGGTGCGAGACCTCGCCTGGCAGCCCCATTTCGCAGATGTGAGATTTTTCTCGCAGATGCGAGCTCGCATGTGCGAGTCCAGGCACTGTAGATGCGGAAATGCTAGGGAGTGTATATATCGAAGAGTCCAACATTTTTACTCATTTTGGTCATTTTGAGCTCGGGTAAGGCGAATGTTTGGGCAATTTTCACGGAAAACATTGGGGTAAGTGTTCCTTATCCTATATTGATTATATTTCATGATTCCATACTCGTTTATATCATGGATCCGTGAATTTATGGAAGAAAAATCTGATTTTTTCTAAAATCTTCCAAAAACGAAAATTTTAGATTTGAAGGTCCATTTGACATCGGAATTGGACAATTTTTGTATGGTTGAACTCGTAGCGGAACAGGCGTTTGGATTTCGTGAGTTTTTCAGGATTTGAGATGTGGGTCCCACTGTCGAATATTTTAATGAATTTTGGATTTTATCCGGAAAATTTGTAAATTCATATGAAATTAATTCCTATGATTAGTATTGAATATATCAAATTGTTTGTGAATAGATTTGAAGCTTTTGGAGACAAATTTAAAAGGAAAAGCTGTGGTTGAGTAATTGATTGGAATTTGCAAAGCGAGGTAAGTGTCGTGGTTAACCTTGACTTGAGGGAATAGAACCCTTAAACTATTTGCTATGTGAAATGCATGTGAACGACGTATAGGCGAGGTGAGGAGTGTCTATACGTCGTCAAATTAATTGTTTGCCTGCTTACTTGAAAAATCATAAATTATTTTAAATCATGAATTAATTATTATAATAATTTTTTCTCTCCTATTCTTTGTCAAATATTAATTCTTGAATTCCTGCATTAATTGTTATATGCTATTTAAATTATGTGCCTTAATTGTTATTTGACATTTAGCATATTAAATATTAAACTGCATATTTTCTCTCTGATTTCCATAATAATTTGCTATTTGCCTTTGTTTGTTTCATAATTAAATCATAATTATTGTATGCTTGTTGTCTTATAATTTTATATTAATTGTTATATTTATTGGGAAAATTTCTTCTATAAGAATTGGTAAATGAATATATTGGAGGATCAGGTTGCACGCCGCAACAGACTTATTAAAACGTCCATATTGGAGGATCGGGTTGCACGCCGCAACAGACTTATGAAAAAGTCCATATTAGAGGATCGGGTTGCATGCCGCAACAGACTTATTAAAAGTCCATATTGGAGGATCTGGTTGCATGCCGCAACAGACTTATATATATATATATATATATATATATATATATATATATATATATATATATATATATATATATATATATATATATATATATATATATATATATATATATATATATATATATATATATATATATATATATATATATATATATATATATATATATATATATATATATATATATAATATATTGGAGGAGTGGGTTGCACGCCGCAACAGAATCGAATGTGAATATATTGTGAGAGCGGGTTGCACGTTGCAACAGAATTGAATGTGAATATATTGTGAGAGCGGGATGAACGCTGCACTAGAATTGATGGAAATGATAATTGGTTATGATTGCTGAGTTGGGTTCAATTATTATAAACGAGCAACCTGATTTATTTCTATTATTGTTGTTGTTACTAATATTGCGTACAGGTAATGTAAGTGACCCGCCTTAGCCTCGTCACTACTTCGTCGAGGTTAGGCTCAGCACTTACCTGTACATGGGGTCGGTTGTACTGATACTACACTCTGCACTTCTTGTGCAGATTTTGGAGTTGGTCCCAGTAGCGTACCATAGACTTGCTCGGATTTTAGCTACTTAGAAGAAGACATGAGGTATAACTACACGACGTTCGCAGTTCTGAAGTCCCCGTCTACTTTACTTTATCTGTGTGTTTGTTTCCAGACAGCTTTATTTTATTCAGACCTTTATTTGTATTTATTCTAGAAGCTCGTGCACTTGTGACACCAATTATGGGATGGTATTTAGACATCACTGTTTTATGGATTATTCACTACATTTCAGACTTTACTTTCGCATTTGTTATTTAATTATTAATAAATTTAAAAATTGTTTTAAAAATAGATAATATTATTCTAACGTTAGCTTGCCTAGCAAGTGAAATGTTAGGCGTCATCATGGTCCGAAGGTGGGAATTTCGGGTCGTGACAGTTGGTATCAGAGCACTAGGTTACATAGGTCTCACGATTCATGAGCAAGCTTAATAGAGTCTAAAGGATCGGTACAGAGACGTCTGTACTTATCTCTCAGAGGCTATGAAGTTTAGGAACAATATCACTTCTTTCTTATTCTATCGTGCGATTTTATTCTATCATCGATGACTGAACCATTCTACTCTTATTCTCTCGCAGATGGTGAGAACACGTAATACCTCTACCGATGGATAGGGACCAGAACCCCCGGTGGCAACTATGGCCAGGGGTAGAGGTCGAGGCCGAGGTCATGCTAGAGGCCGAGGTAGAGCTCAGTCCGGAGCTCGAGCAACTGCACCTATTGTAGAACCTCAGGTGGACCTTCAGGAGGAGGTTCCAGTTCAGAATGTACCAGCTGGAAAAGTTCAGGTCCCGGAAGGATTCATAGCCACTCCAGTACTTCAAGAAGCTCTAGTACATTTGGTAAGTCTTAGGGAGGGCGTGGCCCAGAATGGTACATTTCCAGTGGCACCAACCGTCTCGCAGGCTGGGGGAGGAGCACAAACTCCCACTACTCCCGCTCCAGAGCAGATGGCTCCCCAGAATCAGGCTCCAACAGCCCCACCAATTAGGGTAGTTTAGCCAGTTGTTGCGGCACAGATCGGTGATAGGCCCGCCATGTCTTTTGAGGCCTTATTGAAACTGGATAAGTTTACCAAGCTCTATCCTGTTCACTTAAGTGGTACACCTTCTGTGGACCCACATGATTATCTTGAACGCTGCCATGAGGTGCTGCGGAACATGGGTATAGTTGAGACCAATAGGGCTGATTTTGCTATATTTCAGATGGCGGGATATGCCAAGAGGTGGTGGAGAGATTATACATTGACCCGACCAGTCGGATCGCCTGCACTTACATGGGAGCAGTTCTCTCAGCTATTTCTGGAAAGGTTCCTCCCTATCACACTGAGAGAGGAATTCTGCAAGCAATTTGAGCGTCTACAGTAGGGAAGTATGACTGTTATTCAGTATGAGTCCCGTTTTGTGGATTTGGCCCGTCATGCTCTCCTTTTACTACCTACGGAGGGAGAGAGAGTTAGGAGGTTTATTGAGGGACTCACTCACCCTATCAGACTTCAGATGGCCAAGGAGACTGGAAGTGAGATTTCTTTTCAGGCGGTTGCTAATGTCGCAAGGTGGATCGAGATGGTTCTTGCACAGGAGAGAGGGCAGAGGTTCGATAAGAGGCCTCGTCAGTTCGGTGGTTTCAGTAGTGCCTCGTCTGGAGGCAGAGGTAATTTTGGTACGGGTCATCCTCCCATACCATTTCATTCAGCACTTATGTATCTCCCGGTGCTTCGGGGAGTCACGGTCCTATTATACCTTACTCTAGGCAGCCAGTATTAAGTGCACATTCAGCTTCTATCAGTGCGTCACCACTCCAGAGTTACTAAAGCGGTTATCCGGCATATTTGGGTCAGCTTCAGCAGCCACGGAATCAGGATGGGTGTTATGAGTGTGGAAATATTGGTCACATTAGAAGGTATTGCCTTAGATTGGCGAGTAACAGATCTCGGCAAGATTCTCGTGCCATCATACCGGCACCGGTTGCTTCACCGCCTGCTGAGCCAGCTAGAGGTAGGGGTCAGGCAGCTAGAGGGGGAGGTCAGACCATTAGAGGTAGAGGTCAGTTCATTAGAGGTGGAGGTCAGACCGTTAGAGGTGGAGGCCAGCCAGTTAGAGGCTGTCCCAGAGACGCAGTTCAGAGTGGTAGGGCCCAACCCCAATTTTATGCTTTTCCAGCTAGGCCTGAGGCCGAGTCATCTGATGCTGTGATCACAGGTATTATTCTAGTTTTCCATAGAGATGCTTCAGTTCTATTTGATCCAGGATGTACTTATTCCTATGTGTCCTCCTATTTTGCTTCATATTTGGTTGTGCCTTGTGATTCTCTGAGTGCTTATGTGTGTGTATCTACACCGGTGGGAGACTCTGTTGTAGTAGATCATGTCTATCGTTCGTGTGTGGTTACTATTGGTAATCATGAGACTAGTGTGGATCTTCTACTTCTTGATATGGTAGATTTTGATGTCATCTTGGGTATGGATTGGTTGTCCCCTTATCATGCTATATTGGATTATCATGCCAAGACAGTGACCCTAGCTATGTCGGGGTTACCTCGGTTAGAGTGGAAAGGAACTCCTGGTCATTCTGCCAGCAGGGTTATTTCTTATATGAAAGCTCTGCGTATGGTGGAGAAAGAGTGTCTAGCCTATTTGGCTTATATTCGCGATCCCAATGCGGATGTCCCTTCTATGGACTCAGTACCAGTTGTTCGTGAATTTCCAGAAGTATTTCCTGCAGATTTGCCGGGGATGCCACCCGATAGAGATATTGACTTCTGTATTGATTTGGCTCCGGGCACTCAGCCCATTTCTATTCCACCATACCGTATGGCCCCGCCAGAGTTGGAATAATTGAAAGAGCAGTTACAAGACTTGCTTGATCAGGGATTCATTAGACCTAGTGTCTCGCCCTGGGTGCACCAGTATTATTTATAAAGAAGAAAGATGGATCTATGCGGATGTGTATAGATTATCGGCAGTTGAACAAAGCCACTATCAAAACCAAATATCCGCTGCCAAGAATGGATGACTTATTTGATCAGCTTCAGGGTGCCAAGGTATTTTCGAAGATCGATTTGAGGTCTGGTTACCATTAGTTGAAGATTAGGGCATCTGATGTCCCTAAAACAGCTTTTCGAACTCGGTATGGGCATTACGAATTCCTAGTGATGTCATTTGGGTTGACAAATGCCCCAGCAACATTTATGGATTTGATGAATCAGGTGTTCAAGCCTTATTTAGATTCTTTTGTGGTTGTATTCATTGATGATATCTTGATTTACTCCAGCAGTTGAGAGGAACATGAGCAGCATCTTCGAAGTGTGCTTCACACCTTGAAGAATAATAAGTTATATGCCAAGTTTTCAAAATATGAGTTTTGGTTACACTTAGTTGCCTTTTTGGGGCATGTTGTATCGGCAGAAGGCATAAAGGTGGATCCTAAGAAGATTGAGGCTGTTCAGAATTGGCCTAAACCTACTTCTGTTATAGAGATCCGGAGTTTTCTGGGTTTAGCAGGTTATTATCGTAGGTTCGTGGAAGGGTTTTCATCTATAGAAAGCCAATTGACTAGATTGACCCAGAAAGGTGTCCCATTCAGATGGTCAGACGAGTGTGAGTTGAGCTTTCAGAAGCTCAAGACCGCTTTGACTACGGCTCTAGTATTGGTATTACCCACAGGTTTAGGATCGTATACGGTATATTGTGACGCATCTCACATTGGGCTTGGTGTAGTATTAATGCAAGATGGCAAGGTAATTGCATATGCGTCGTGACAGTTGAAAGTTCACGAGAAGAATTATCATGTTCATGACTTAGAATTGGCAGCCATTGTTCATGCGATGAAGATTTGAGGCATTACCTCTACGGTGTCTCATGTGAGGTATTTACTGATCATCGTAGACTTCAGCATCTGTTCAAACAAAAGGATCTTAATTTGAGGCAGAGAAGATGGTTGGAGTTGTTAAAAGACTATGATATCACCATTTTGTATCACCCCGGAAAGGCCAATGTGGTGGCCGATGCTTTGAGTAGAAAGGATGTGAGTACGGGCAGTCTTGCGTATATTCCGGTTGGTGAGAGGCCATTAGTTGCATATGTTCAGACTTTGGCTAATCAGTTCGTGAGGTTAGATATTTCAGAACCCAGCCGGGTTCTAGCTTGCACAGTCGCTCGGTTTTCTTTATATGAACGCATCAGAGAGAGGCGATATGATAATCCTCATTTACTTGTCCTTAAGGACACAGTGCGGCACGGTGATGCGAAATATGTTGCTGAGGGGTAAGATGGGGTTCTGCGAATACAGGGTCATATTTGTGTGCCTAATATGGATAGGCTTCATGAATTAATTCTTGAAGAAGCACACAGCTCCAGGTATTCTATTCATCCAGGTACCGCCAAAATGTATCAAGATTTGTGGCAACATTTTTGGTGGAGGATAATGGAAAAGGATATAGTTGCATATGTAGCTCGATGTTTGAATTGACAGCAAATTAAGTACGAGCATCAGAGAACTGGTGGTTTGCTTCAGAAGTTAGAAATTCCTGAGTGGAAGTGGGAGTGTATCACTATGGATTTTGTTGTTGGGCTCCCACAGACTCAGAGAAAATTTGACGCAGTTTGGGTCATTGTGGACAGGTTGACCAAGTCAGCACATTTCATTCCAGTGGCAGTTACCTATTCTTCAGAGAGGTTAGCTGAAATTTACATTCGTGAGATTGTCCGCCTTCACGGTGTGCCCGTGTCTATTATTTCAGATCGAGGTACGCAGTTTACCTCACATTTCTGGAGGGCTGTACAACGTGAGTTAGGCACGCGGGTGGAGTTGAGTACAACATTTCATCCACAGACAGACGGACAGTCAGAGCGAACTATTCAGATATTGGAAGATATGCTCCGCGCTTGTGTTATAGACTTTGGAGATTCTTGGGATCATTTCTTTCCACTTACAGAGTTTGCTTATAATAATAGCTACCAGTCGAACATTCAGATGGCTCCATATGAGGCATTATACGGAAGGCGATGCCAATCGCCAGTTGGTTGGTTTGAACCGGGAGAGGCTCGATTGTTGGGTACCGATTTGGTACAGGATGCCTTGGATAAGGTCAAGATTATTTAGGATCGACTTCGCACAGCTCAGTCTAGGCAAAAGAGTTATGCCAACCGTAAAGTTCGTGATATTGCATTCATGGTTGGAGAAAGAATATTGCTCCGGGTTTCACCTATGAAAGGTGAAATGAGGTACGGAAAGAAGGGCAAGTTGAGCCCTAGGTATATTGGACCCTTTGAAATTCTTGAAAGGGTGGGTGAAGTAGCCTACAGGCTTGCATTACCACCTAGTTTATCAGCGGTTCATCCGATGTTCCATGTGTCTGTGCTCCGAAAATATCATGGTGATTCGTCCCATGTGTTAGATTTCAGCTCAGTCCAATTGAACAAAGATTTGGCTTACGAGGAGGAGCCGGTGGCTATTCTAGCCCGGCAGGTCCGATAGTTGAGGTCTAAGAGTTATCCTTCAATTCAGGTGCAATGGAGAGGTCATCCGGTAGTGGCATCTACCTGGGAGTCCGAGTCGGACATGCGGAGTAAATATCCACACCTTTTCTCCAGCTCAGGTACTTTTTTCTAACTCCGTTCGAGGACGAACGTTTGTTTTAGAGGTGGAGAATGTGATGAACCAAAATGTCATCTTTAAATTTAATAAGTAATTCTATGTTCTAAGACCTCAAAAAGCATCATTTATCATTCCTCGACTTTCTTGCGTAATCCGTAAAATGTTCCGAAAAGTTTTCATGTGAAAAATGGATTAAAATGTAAAATAGAGCTTTAAAACTCAACTGAGTTGACTTTGGTCAACATTTTTAGCAAACAGACCTGGATCAGTGTTTTGATAGTTTTGGTAGCTCCGTATCGTGATTTGGGACTAGGTCGTATGCTCGAAATTTAATTTGGAGGTCCCTAGGTCAAGTTATGACCATTTAACGGAACTAGCAATTTAAAGGCTAATGACTTTCAAGTTTGACCACGAGGTTGACTTTTTGATATCGGAGCCGGAATCCGATTGTGGAAATTTGAATAGCTCTATTATGTCATTTACGACTTGTGTGCCAAATTTAAAGTCATTCCGGATTCATTTAATATATTTTGGCACAAGATTTGCAAATGGAAAAGTTTAAAACTCAAAGTTCGAATCGGGGTGTGAATCATAATTTCAGCGTTGTTTGAAGTGATTTTTGACCCCGAGTAAGTCCGTATTATGTTACGGGACTTTTTAGTATATTCGGACGGTGTCCCAAGTACCCCGAGTGTGACTCGAATCAAAATCAGAACAAGAACTGGACTTAAGCAAAATCTGAAATTTTGCCTTCTGTTGTAATCGCACCTGCAGATTTTTGACCGCAGGTGCGAGCTCGCAAAAGTGAGACTTCCATCGCAGAAGCGGCCTAGGCAGGCTAGGCAAAGGTCCACAGGTGCGGAAACTTGCACGCACCCGCTCGTCCGCAGAAGCGGACATGGCAATCGCAGAAGCGGAAGGCAGCGCAGGTGCGCATTTTTCCTCCGCAGGTGCGCATTTTTCCTCCGCAAGTGCGAGGCCTCGCCTGGCAGCCCCATTGCACAGATGAGAGATTTTTCTCGCAGATGCAATCTCGCAAGTGCGAGTCCGGCACCGCAGGTGCGGAAATGCCTGGGCAGTGTATATATCGAAGAGTCCGACATTTTTACTCATTTTGGTCATTTTGAGCTTGGTTAAGGCGAAATTTTGGGCGATTTTCACGGGAAACATTGGGGTAAGTGTTCCTTATCCTATATTGATTATATTTCATGATTCCATACTTATTTATATCATGAATCCGTGAATTTAGGGAAGAAAAATTAGATTTTTATAAAATCTTCCAAAAACGAAAAAATTAGATTTGAAGGTCCATTTGACATCGGAATTGGACAATTTTTGTATGGTTGAACTCATAGAGGAACGGGATTTCGGATTTCGTGAGTTTTTTTGTGATTTGAGACGTGGATCCCACTGTCGAATATTCTAATAAATTTCGTATTTTTTTTCGAAAAATTAGTAAATTCATATGGAATTAATTCCTATGATTAGTATTGAATATATCGAATTGTTTGTGAATAGATTTGAAGCTTTTGGAGACAAATTTAAAAGGAAAAGCGGTGCTTGAGTAATTGATTGGAATTTGCAAAGTGAGGTAAGTGTCGTGGTTAACCTTGACTTGAGGTAATAGAACCCTTTAATTAATTGTTATATGAATTGCATGTGAACGATGTATAGGCGAGGTGATGACTGTTTATACGTCGTCAAATTAATTGTTTGCCTGCTTACTTGAAAAATCATAATTTATTTTAAATCATGAATTAATTATTATAATAATTGTTTCTCTCCTATTCTTTGTCAAATATTAATTCTTGAATTCCTGCATTAATTGTTACATGCTATTTGAATTATGTGCCTTAATTATTATTTGACCTTTAGCATATTAAATATTAAACTGCATATTTTCTCTCTGATTTTCATAATAATTTGCTATTTGCCTTTGTTTGTTTCATAATTAAATCATAATTATTATATACTTGTTGTCTTATAATTTTATATTAATTGTTGCATTTATTGGGAAAATTTCTTCTATAAGAATTAATTATAATGAATATATTGGAGGATTGGGTTGCACGCCACAACAAACGTATTCAAAAAACCATATTGGAGGATCGGGTTGCACGCCGCAACAGACTTATTAAAAAGTCCATATTGGAGGATCGGGTTGCACGCCGCAACAGACTTATTAAAATTCAATATTGGAGGATCGGGTTGCACACCGTAACATACTTATTTAAAAGTCGACATATATATATATATATATATATATATATATATTGGGGGATCGGGTTGCACGCCGCAACATACTTGATTAAAATGAATATATTGGAGGAGCGGATTGCACGCCGCAACAGAACCGAATGTGAATATATTATGTGAGCGGGTTGCACGCTGCAACAGAATTGAATGTGAATATATTGTGAGAGCGGGATGAACGCTGCAACGGGAATTGATGGAAATGATAATTGGTTATGATTACTGAGTTGGCTTCAATTATTATAAACGAGTTACCTGATTTATTTCTATTATTGTCGTTATTACTAAATTGCGTACAGGTAATGTAAGTGACCCGCCTTAGCCTCGTCACTACTTCGTCGAGGTTAGGCTCAGCACTTACCAGTACATGGGGTCAAGTGTACTTATACTACACTCTGCACTTCTTGTGCAGATTTTGGAGTGGGTCCCAGCGGCGTACCAAAGACTTGCTCGAATTTCAGCTACTCAGAGATAGCTTTATTTTATTCAGACCTTTATTTGTATTTATTCTAGAAGCTCGTGCACTTGTGACACCAATTCTGGGATGGTATTTAGACACCGTTGTTTTTATGGATTATTCACTACTTTTTAGACTTTACTTCCGCATTTGTTCTTTAATTATTAATAAATTTAAAAAAAAATTAAAAATAGATAATATTATTCTAATGTTGGCTTGCCTAACAAGTGAAATGTTAGGCGCCATCATGGTCCGAAGGTGGGAATTTCGGGTCGTGACACCCGAGGGCTCGGGTGAGTTTCGTATAGGCCACGGGATGTTTTGGACTTTGAAAATCTGGTATTTTGCTGCAGCAGGTGTTCTGGCATGTCCTTTTTCGTGTTTGTGAAGGTACTCTCGCGAACACGCAAAGTAAAACTGGACAGCTGAAGTTTTCTTCTTCGCGAACGCAAAGGCTTGGTCGCGAACACGAAGCGATGGGGGCGTTACCCTTCGCGAACGTGACCTGCTCGTCGCGAATGCGTAGTGTTAGGCACACCTGGGGGAGAGTCGATCGTTACTTCATCGTGAACACGAGCAATGTCTCGCGAACGCGAAGGCTTGGAAGCCTATACTCTTCGCGAATGCGACAGTGCTCTCGCGAACGCGATGAACACTGTCGCCCAGCACTTAACAGAATCCAAACACGGGATTTAGCCAAAAATTCATTTTTCTCAAAAACCAAGCAGTAAGATGCGATTTTTCAAGAGAAAGTTTTTTCCCAAAGTGTTGGTAAATGATTCTAAACCACTTTCTTTCAATTACCCATTACATTTCATGAATTATCAACCTAAAATCTAGAGTTTTATGGTAGAATTAGGGGTTAGGGTAGAATCTAGGGATTTCGGAAATTTGAGGATTTAGACCCCAATTTGAGGTCGAATTCCAAAACTAATTATGTATTCGGGCTCAGGGTGAATGGGTAAAAGGATTTTGGTTCGAACCTCGGGTTTTGGAATAAAATTTGGGAAATTTAATTTATGAAATATAATTGATTCCTTTAGCAATATTTGATGTTATTGAGTCATTTTTGAATAGATACAAGTGGTTTGGAGGTGAATTCCAAAGGAAAAGCTGTGATTGAGAATTAAGTGGTCTACGGAGCAAGGTAAGTGTCGTGTCTAACTTTGGCTTGAGGGAATAGGTATTATGTGTTTATTTGCTACGTGTTTGGTTGTTAAATGCGATATATAGGTGAGGTGACGAGCATCTATGCGTCGTGTCTCATCATATCATGCGAGTGAAATTCTATTCTTGTCTATTTTGTAGCCTTAAATTCTACTATCCATGCTTAGCGGGTTATTTGAAATGTCGGGTGACTTATATCTGGTTTCACTGAGATTTGGTAACTTTC
This sequence comes from Nicotiana tabacum, assembly GCF_000715075.1. Lineage (NCBI taxonomy): Eukaryota > Viridiplantae > Streptophyta > Magnoliopsida > Solanales > Solanaceae > Nicotiana > Nicotiana tabacum. Next base: position 16,666,083 of record NC_134101.1, on the reverse strand, counting down.
AAATATTGGTTCAAGGTTGAGGTTACATCGTGCTATTGATTATGGGTAAAATACTGGTTTCTTCGTGATACTCCTATCTATCCGTTGTTATTGATTCTGTGATTTGTGAGGAGGAGTGTACAACACGAAGGGTGATGCTATGCATGCGTTATTCATATTGTGAGGAAGAGTGTAAAGCATGAAGGGTGATGCCGTGCCGCGTTCTATTTATTTATTTGTTGAGGTTGAGAGTAAAAGCACGAAGGGTGATGTCGTGCCGCGTTCTATTTATTTATTTGGTGAGGTTGAGAGTAAAAGCACGAAGGGTGATGCCGTGCAGTTTTCCTTTGCTGTTTTAATTGCTCAATTCATTAAAGATTTTCGGTTTAATTCTATCTTTTCATTATTCTCACTCTTTATATTGTACTCCCCCACTGTATGTCCCTTCCCATTATTTCTACGTTATTTTCATTATTTACTGTTGTTCCCATGTGTCCCTTCTAGGGACAGAGCTCAGCCTAGAGCCCGAGCAGCAACCCCAGCAGTGGAGCCTCAGATAAAGCTTGACGAGGAGGTTCCGGCCCAGATTGTTCCTACCAGACCAACTCAGGTTCCGGAGGGGTTCATTGCCACCCCAGTACTTCATGACGCTTTGGTCCATTTTGTGGGCCTTATGGAGTGTGGCCCAGACTGGCGCATTTCCCATGGCACCAGCAGTCTCTCAGGCTGGAGGAGGAGACAAGACTCCCACCACTCCCGCTCCGGAGCAGATAGCTCCCCATTATCAGGCTCTAGCAGCTCAGCCAGTCGGATTAGTGCAGCCGATTATTGCGGCACAGGTCGGAGACGGGCCAGCTATGTCTTCTGAGGCTTTTTGGAGATTGGACAGGTTTATCAAACTCTTTTCTGTTCACTTCAGTGGTTCTCCTTCAGAGGATCCCCAAGAGTATCTTGACAGTTGTCATGAGGTTCTACGGAACATGGGTATAGTGGAGAAAAATGGGGTCAATTTTACTGCATTTCAGATGGCTGGTTCCGCCAAGAAATGTTGGAGAGATTACTTGTTCACCAAACCAGCTGGGTCGCCTGATCTTACTTGGGACCAGTTCTCTCAGCTTTTCATAGAGAAGTTTCTGCCTATCACATTTAGAGAGGAGCGTCGCCGTCAGTTTGAGCGTCTCCAGCAAGGAAATATGACTGTTACTCAGTATGAGACCCATTTTGTGGATTTGGCCCGCCATGCTATTCCGGTGAGTTCAGCGGTGCCTCATCTAGAGGCAGGAGTACTTTTGGTAGAGGTCATCCTCCCAGACTGTTTCATTCAGTGCTTCAGGCATCCCACGGTGCCTCAGGTGGTCGTGGCCCTCAGATGCATTATTCAGACCAGCTAGCCTACAGTGCACCACCACCTCCTATTAGTGCACCTCTACTCCAGAGTTATCAGGGTGGTTATTCAGGTCGACAGGGTCAATTTCAGGGTCAACAGTCACAGCAGCCGAGGTTATGTTATACTTGTGGTGACCCGAGGCACGTTGCTAGATTTTGCCCTCGAGTAACAGGCATCTCACAGTATCAGGGTTCTCTTTCCATGGTTCTGGCACCAGTTGTTGCACCACCTGCTCAGCCAGCCAGAGGCAGGGGTCAGGCAGCCAGAGGTAGAGGCCAGACTGTTAGAGGTGGAGGTCAGGCCGTTAGAGGTGGAGACCAGCTAGTTTGAGGCCATCCCAGGGACATAGTTTAGGGTGGTCGGTCCCAGACCCGGTGTTATGCTTTCCCAGCCAGGCCTAAGGCTGAGTCATCTGACGCTGTTATCACAGGTACTGTTTCAGTTTACAGTAGAGATGCTTCAGTTCTATTTGATCCGGGATCTACTTACTCCTATGTGTCATCCTATTTTGCTTCTTATTTGGTTGTGCCCCGTGATTCTTTGAGTGCTCCTGTGTATGTGTCCACACTAGTGGGAGATGCAATTGTTATAGATCGTGTTTATCATTTATGTGTGGTCACCATTGGGAGTCTTGAGACTCGTGTAGATCTTCTACTTCTCGATATGGTTGATTTTGATGTCATACTGGTATGGATTGGCTGTCACCTTATCATGTTATATTAGATTGTCATGCCAAGACGGTGACCTTAGCCTTGCAGGGTTTTCCTCGATTAGAGTGGAGAGGGAATCTTGCCCATTCTGCCAGCAGGGTTATTTCTTATGTGAAGGCCCAACATATGGTCAAGAAGGGGTTTCTAGCTTATTTGGCTTATGTCCGCGATTCTAGTGCGGAAGTTCCTTCCATGGATTCGGTGCCGGTTGTTCGTGAGTTTCTAGAGGTGTTTCCTATAGACCTACCGGAGATTCCACCTGACAGGGATATTGATTTCTGCATTGATTTGGCTCCGGGCACTCAGCCCATTTCCATTCCGCCATACCACATGGCCCCGCCAGACTTGAAAGAATTGAATGAGCAGTTGCAAGATTTGCTTGATAAGGGCTTCTTTAGACCTAGTGTCTCACCCTGGGGTGCACCTGTGTTATTTTTGAAGAAGAAAGATGGATCGATGAGGATGTGTATAGATTATTGGCAGGTGAACAAAGTCACCATCAAGAACAAGTATCCATTGCCGAGGATTGATGATTTATTTGATCAGCTTCAGGGTGCCAAGGTGTTTTCAAAGATTGATTTGAGATCTGGCTACAATCAGTTATGGATTAGGGCATCCGATGTTCCTAAGACAGCTTTTCGGACTCGGTATGGGCATTATGAGTTTCTAGTGATGTTATTTGGGCTGACAAATGCCCCAGCAGCATTCATGGATTTGATGAACCGGGTGTTCAAACCCTACTTGGATTCCTTTGTGGTTGTTTTTATTGATGATATCTTGATCTACTCCCGCAGTCGAGAGGAGCATGAGCAGCACCTTCGGATCATTCTTCGAACTCTGAAAGATAGCCAATTATATGCTAAGTTCTCAAAATGCGAGTTTTGGTTGAGTTCAGTTGCTTTCTTGGGTCACATTGTATCAACAGAGGGTATTCAGGTGGATCCTAAAAAGATTGAGGCAGTTCAGAACTGGCCTAGACCCACATCAGCTACAGAGATCCGTAGTTTCCCGGGTTTGGCGGGCTATTACCGTCAATTTGTGGAGGGGTTTTCATCCATAGCAGCCCCGTTAACTAGATTGACCCAGAAGGGTGCCCCGTTCAGATTGTCAGACGAGTGTGAAGCGAGCTTTTAGAAGCTCAAGACTGCTTTGACTACGGCACTGATATTGGTGTTACCCACAGGTTCAAGATCTTATACAGTATATTGTGACGCATCTCGTATTGGTTTAGGTGCAGTATTGATGCAGGGTGGCAAGGTTATTGCATATGCTTCGCAGCAGCTGAAGGTTCACGAGAAGAATTACCCTGTTCATGATCTAGAGCTGGCAACCATTGTTCACACGCTGAAGATTTGGAGGCACTATCTTTACGGCATGCCATATGAGGTATTCACTGATCATCGGAGCTTGCAGTATTTGTTCAAGCAGAAGGAACGCAATTTGAGGCAGAGGAGGTGGCTGGAGCTATTGAAAGACTACGATATCACCATATTGTATCATCCCGGGAAGGCCAATGTGGTGGCCGATGCTTTGAGTAGAAAGTCAGTCAGTATGGGTAGCCTTGCATATATTCCAGTTGGTTAGAGACCGCTTGCATTGGATGTTCAGGCCCTGGCCAACCAGTTCGTGAGGTTAGATATTTTTGAGCCCAGCTGTGTCCTAGCTTGTACAGTTGCTCGGTCTTCTTTGTTTGAGCGCATCAGAGATCGGCAGGATGACGATCCTCATTTACTTATCCTTAGAGACACAGTGCGGCACGGTGGTGCCAAGCAGGTTACTATTGGAGATGATGGAGTTTTGAGGATGCAGGGCCATATTTGTGTGCCTAATGTGGATGGACTTCGTGAGTTGATTCTTGAGGAGGCCCACAGTTCCCGGTATTCTATTCATCCGGGCGCCACCAAGATGTATCAGGACTTGCGGCAATATTATTGGTGGAGGAGGATGAAGAAAGATATAGTTGCTTTCGTGGCTCAGTGCTTGAATTGTTAGCAGGTGAAATATGAGCATCAGAGACCCAGTGATGTAACGACCCGGCCTGTCATTTTGAGAATTAGAGCCTCGATCCCCTAATATCTTCTTTCCCCACATTTGTTTCTACTTTTGGGAATTTTCGGAGTGATTGTGTTACACCCTATATTTTCGTACGTAAAAATGCATCGTAAGAAAACTAATGTAGGACCAAAAATGAGATAATTTAAAAGTATATAAAGTAATTTAATCATGTTACCTCTGAGGTTACAAATATTGAAGATCATGAACAACAAGTACAAAGAGGGTTGCACGGTTCAGAAGCTAAAGCAATTGAAGAAAATAATGTTTCGTCGAAAGTCGACAAGTTGGGAATGTTATAACATATACCTTTGGGGTGAGACTAGGGTGCTTAACATGATAAGGAGATTATGTTATGATTTATATTAGTCGTATGACATCCGTGTGTTATGTTTTGAAGTCAAGCGAGTTGTGGAACAAAAGTCGATGAAAGTCATCACAAGTTACATTCATAAGTTTTACTGAAACTTTGGGTCAAATGTAACTGCGATTTTCTCCCAATATACTTAGAGTTATGGGGTGTTCCACCCATCAAATTAAATATCTATGAGTCTATTTTCCAACGCATTAAACCGTTTGTCAATACAACATTGGAGTAGAAAGATATGGGCATTTGTACGATACTGCACAAGCTGCTAGGTGACAAGTAGGTGTGTCACCTACTTGCTTAAATGTGAGCCCAAAAAAAGGGGCCATTTTGGGTCGTCCAAAGAGGCCTTTTAAGGGCCTATTTTCTTCATATATTAGACTTAAAATAGAGCATAATAACCAGACATAATCTCTGCAAAGAATCCTCCCAAAAATTTCCCACAAACCCTAATTGATTTACTCTCCCTTTCAAGTTCCAATTGGAGGTAAAACCTAGAGTTTGAAGAACCAAGATAAGAGCTGAGTTATCCAACAAATAAGGTGAGTTTACTGCTCTCTTTCATCCAATTTTTCTTCTGTAAATTCATGGTAAGTAGTTCTATACTTGTAAGAACTCATGGGACGGTGATCGGAAGCAGTAAGTTCGAGTTATTCACTTGTAGCGGACTGTTTTGTGGACTGTTTTGTTTTGCTATTGGGCTGCGTGTTTTACTACTGTTTTGTGGAGTTTTGGAGGAGGAAGGGGGTTTATAAACACCATATAAATGTAGGGTGGTTGGCTGGTCGTTCGTCATAACATTTTTGGGTCGTTTGACACTACTACGGTGGTTGTTTTGTGTACGAAGAGATTGGGGTGTGTTGGGCTGTTTTGTAGTATTTGATGGTGTATATAGGGCTGGAAAATGATGTATATATGTTGTTATTGTTCTGTTCTTGTATTGTTGGTGTTATCTTGAATTTGGAGGAAGTAGGGATTATAGGGGAGATGCTGCCTGTTTTAATACAAAATAAGTTTGTCGTTCGTTGTGCGATAGTTGTACCTTTCGTAACTTAACGATAGTATTATTATCATTCTTGTAGATTAAGGTGCGAAGAGGTGAGTTCAACTTGGTGATTGGAAAGATTGTGATAAGGTATGTTAAGGCTAAGCCTTCCTTCATTTTGGCATGATCTCGTAGCTACATGTGTTGGTAATGAGACAAAAAGAGAAGTTCATATTCATGAATTTATTCACACTATTCTAGTCTCATAAGTTACAATATTATTCCTTATCGAGACTCTATATTCAATTTTAGTATTGTCTTCTTCCAGTCAAGAGAGCAGCAAGCCTATATATACAGTATTACAGTATTTTCATTACCATCGAGCTATAATCGATGGGCAGGCCCCTATTGGGCAATCTCTGATCAGATGGAAAGTTATATACCGAGCCTACTGTGGCCGAGTGCCTATGAGCGAGCCCAGCATGGTCGAGATACATAGCCTAGTATGGCCGAGCGCCTATGAGCGAGCCTACTATGGCAGAGCAGTTATATATACCGAGCCTTATAAGGCCGTACAATTATTTTACTTACTATATTGAAGGAGTTGAGTCAGTATCAGCAGGTAAGTATATCTCCAGATCATCTTTGACTCCCAGTTACTTCCAGTTATTATATTATCAGTTCAGTTTCAATTTTCAGTTATGTTATTGCCTTACATACTCGGTATATTATTTCGTACTGACGTCCCTTTTTCGGGGACGCTGCATTTCATGCATGCAGGTTCAGATAGACAGACGAGTAGACCTCCTCAGTAGGTGTTTCCAGAGTTTAGCCTGATCGGTAAGCTCCATAACCTTCGGAGTTATTGGGTCTAGGTTTTTGTGTGTATCTTATGTATGTATTTATATATATAATATGGGTAGGTCGGGGCCCTGTTCCGATCACAATATATCTATCAGTAGAGGCTTGTAGACATATCCTGTTGGTTAGTGCAGTATGTTGGGTTTGTAGGCCTGGTATGTATATTTGATGGTTTGTCAGCTGTAGTAGCTATGACGGCCTTGTCGGCCTAGCTTTATATTGATGTTTAGTTAGCGCTAGTTTCCATTCAGTTTTATATTTTGCTTCGCAAATTGTCTTGAAAGGTGGCCCCATGGCCAAAGTATGACATTATATGTTCAGAGTCCCTTAGTCGCAATTTGGTACGCCAGGTTAGGTGAGGCACCAGGTGCTTGTATCGCTCCTAGGTTCGGGGCGTGACAAACTTAGTATCAGAGCAGTTCTGTCCTAGGGAGTCTACAAGCCGTGTCTAGTAGGGTCTTGTTTATAGATGTGTTGTGCACCACATTATATAAGCAGGGCACTACAGGGCATTTAGGAGTTGGTTACCCTTCTTTGAAATCTAAATCGTGCTACAGAACTGAGTTATAGGAAATTTGAATTAAACTTATGTGTTGGTGTTTGCATGCACAGATGACGGTGACTAGGAAGACTACGGCTAGCCAGAGGAGAGATACAGCAGTAGGTGAGGGGACTAGCAGGGTACCCCCAGTAGATGGGGCCCAGTCTGAGGCTCAAGGTGAGACCCCTACTCAGCCATTACCGGCTCCTCCACCAACTACGGAGATTCCTAGGGAAACCGCACATCCAGTTCCCCCTCCACTTCCATCAGATCGGGACTTAAGGAGTGCGGTGCATTTGTTGACACAGTTGGTAGCTACCCAGCAAAAGGCTAGGGCATCAGCTAGTGCAGAAACTTCTGAGGGGTCTGGGAGTTCAAGGGTCCGAGAGTTTATTGCTTTGAGTCCCCCAGAGTTCACGGGGACAGATCAGAGGGAGGACCCACAGGATTTCATAGATCAGCTTTACAGGATCTTTCGTGTTATGCATGCCACGGAGAAAGAGGCAGTTGAGCTAGCAGCTTTTCGACTCCGAGATATAGCCATCCTTTGGTATGAGGGATGGGAGAGGTCCAGGGGACGTGATGCACCTCCAGCTATTTGGGAGAATTTTTCAGATGCCTTCCTTGACCAGTACTTACCACGGGAGATCCGACAGGCTCGAGTCGATCAGTTTCTAGCCCTCAAGCAGGGTAATATGAGTGATCGAGAGTATAGTCTTCGTTTTGACTCATTGGCCAGATATGCACCATCCATAGTTGCTACTATGCGGGACAGGATTCACAGGTTTATAGCAGGGTTAGCCCCAGAGTTAACCGAGGCATGTGCCACCGCTGCATTGCAGGATAGTATGGATATCTCCCAGATTTAGGCATTCGCCCAGAATAGAAAGGGGTAGGTGTCGGCAGCAGGGTACAGAAAGGGCTGAGCAAGGGCAACGTAAGAGGATGAGATTTCCCAGGTCTCAGGAGCAATATCAGGGTAGTTATAGGGCCCAGTACTTCGGATGGCCACCTAGGCCTCCGCCACCTCAGTTACAGGGTTACAGGTATGACCGCTATAATCAGTCAGGACCAGGTGAGAGCTCATGGGCGTCGGGTTTGCAGCGACAGTGAGGATCTGCGCAGACATGGTCATTTCCTCCACGGTGTGACATCTGTGGTAGAGGACACTTGGGCCAATGCCGAGCAGGTTCTGATGCTTGTTATACATGTGGGCGTCCAGGACATATGATGCAAGATTGCCCAAATAGAGATTCGGGGGGAATGGCACAACCAGCGAGTTCAGCAACAGGATCATCTATGTCCGTGCATCCTTCAGAGCGCGAGTCTCAATCTTCGGCTGGTAGAGGTCGGGGCAGAGGTAGAGGTTCCAGTTCAAGTAGTAATCAGAACCGTATCTATGCTTTAGCAGGTCGACAGGACCAGGAGTCTTCACCAGATGTTGTGACAGGTATATTAACCATTTGCTCTCACGATGCTTATGCTTTGATAGACCCAGGATCTACTTTATCGTATATTACCCCATTTGTCGCGAGGAAGTTTGGTATAGTGCCTGAAATACTAAGTGATCCTTTTGCGGTATCTACACCGGTCGGAGAATCGATTATTGCTAGACGGGTTTACCGAGGTTGTACGGTGACAATTTGTAGTCGTCAGACCTCAGCTGACCTAGTTAAGCTAGAGATGATGGATTTTGATGCTATCATGGGCATGGACTGGTTGGCAGCTTTCTATGCCACAGTTGATTGCCGAGCAAAGGCAGCCAGATTTCATTTTCCGGGTGAGCCAGTCCTTGAATGGGTAGGCAATACACCAACACCCAGAGGTAGGTTTATTTCCTATCTGAAGGCGATGAAAATGATCGCAAAAGGGTGCATTTATCATATTGTGCGAGTTAGAGATGCAGATGCTGAGATACCTACACTTCAGTCTATTCCCGTAGTCAAAGAGTATGCAGATGTGTTTCCAGATGAGCTTCCAGGTATTCCTCCAGAGCGAGAGATTGATTTTAGCATCGATTTGCTTCCAGGAACTCAACCAATATCCGTCCCTCCGCATAGAATGGCACTTGGCGAATTGAAGGAGTTGAAGGAGCAGTTAAAAGATTTGCTGGAGAAAGGTTACATCAGGCCCAGTACCTCACCTTGGGGTGCACCAGTACTATTTGTGCGGAAGAAAGACGGCTCGCTGAGGATGTGTATCGATTATAGGCAGCTGAACAAGGTAACTATTAAGAATAAGTATCCACTTCCAAGGATCGATGACTTGTTTGATCAGTTGCAGGGGGCTAGATGCTTTTCAAAGATAGATTTGAGGTCGGGGTACCACCAGGTCAGATTTCGGGAAAAAGATATTCCGAAGACAGCCTTCAGGACCAGATATGGCCACTTCGAGTTCCTTGTCATGTCCTTCGGGTTGACTAATGCACCTGCTGTATTTATGGACTTGATGAATAGCCTATTCCGACCATTTTTAGATCTGTTCGTGATAGTATTTATTGATGATATTCTGGTTTATTCCCGTTCAGAGGATGAGCATGAGGACCACCTATGAGCGGTACTCCAAACCCTACGTGATCGTAAGTTGTATGCTAAGTTTTCTAAATGTGAGTTCTGGTTGAAGTCTGTAGCATTCTTGGGGCATATTGTATCATATGAAGGGATAAAGGTGGACACTCAGAAGATTGAGGCCGTGAAATCTTGGCCTAGACCTACCACTCCGACAGAGGTTCGTAGCTTTCTAGGCTTAGCGGGATACTATCGGAGGTTCGTAGAGGGTTTTTCTTCCCTTTCGGCACCATTGACGAAGTTGACACAGAAAGAAACTAAGTTTCAATGGACAGAGGCTTGTGAGCGGAGTTTCCAAGAGCTTAAGAACAGGTTGACCTCAGCTCCAATTCTAACACTTCCAGAGGGTCTAGAGGGTTATGCCGTGTATTGTGATGCATCAGGTGTCGGGTTAGGATGTGTCCTGATGCAACATGGGAAGGTAATTGCGTATGCTTCAAGGCAGTTGAGGAAGCACGAGAGGAATTATCCGACCCACGACCTCGAGTTAGCTGCGGTTGTCCATGCACTTAAGATATGGCAGCATTATTTATATGGTGTTCATGTTGATGTATTTACTGATCATAAAAGCCTACAATATATCTTCAAGCAGAAAGAGTTGAATTTGCGACAGAGGCGATGGCTTGAGTTATTGAAAGATTACGATGTTAACATTCTCTACCATCCATGGAAAGCTAATATTGTAGCAGATGCATTAAGTCGCCGATCTATGGGTAGCTTAGCACATGTAGAGCCCGAGAAAAGACAATTAGCTAGAGAGATTCATCAATTGTCTTCATTGGGGGTTCGGTTAGTAGATTCTGAGGATGGTGGAGTTGTACTCCAAAACACTACAAAATCATCCCTCATAGCGGAAGTCAAGGAAAGGTAGTACGAGGACCCAGAGTTGGTCGAGCTGAGAGAGCGAGTTCCACAGCAGAAGAAGCCACTGTTAGAGCTAAAGGGAGATGGGGTTCTCAGATATAGGGGTCGTTTGTGTGTTCCAGATGTAGCAGGGCTACGAGACAGGATTATGTCAGAGGCACATTATTTATGGTATTCCATCCATCCTGGGTCGACGAAGATATATCATGACATTAAGGATGTGTACTGGTGGAACGATATGAAGAAGAACATTGCTGAGTTTGTCGCCCAATGTACTAGTTGCCAGCAAGTGAAGGTAGAGCACCAGAAGCCTGGAGGGCTAATGCAGACTATAGAGATCCCGACATGGAAATGGGAGGCGATAAACATGGACTTTATCACGGGTTTACCTCGTTCTAATCGTAAGTTCGATTCCATATGGGTGATAGTCGATAGGCTCATGAAATCAGCTCACTTCCTACCGGTCAGATCTACATATACAGCAGAAGATTATGCAAAGTTATATATTAAGGAGATAGTGCGGCTACACGGAGTACCAGTTTCTATTATATCTGACCATGGGGCTCAGTTTACAGCACATTTTTGGAGGTCATTTCAGAGAGGTCTAGGGACTCAGGTGAATCTCAGCACAGCTTTTCATCCACAGACTGATGGACAAGCCGAGCGCACAATTCAGACGCTCGAGGATATGTTACGAGTATGTGTGTTGGATTTTAAAAGAAGTTGGGATGAACATCTACCTCTTATCGAGTTTGCATATAATAACAGTTACCACTCTAGTATTCAGATGGCTCCGTACGAGGCTTTGTATGGGCGTAAGTGCAAATCTCCTATAGGGTGGTTTGATGTTGGGGAATCTGGGTTATATGGGCCAGACCTGGTTCAACAGGCCATAGAGAAAGTAAAGCTTATTCGGGAGCGACTGTTGACAGCTCAGAGTCGTCAGAAGTCATATTCTGACGTGCGGCGACGAGACTTAGAGTTCAGGATTAATGACTGGGTATTCTTAAAGGTATCACCTATGAAGGGCGTGATGAGGTTTGGCAAGAAAGGCAAGCTTAGCCCACGGTATATTGGGCCTTATAGGATCATTCGGAGAGTGGGCCAAGTAGCTTATGAGTTAGAGTTGCCCTCAGAATTGGAGTCTGTCCATACGGTTTTTCACGTATCTATGCTACGGAAGTGCATTGGCGATCCTACCCGAGTGGTGCCCACGGATGATGTACAGATTACAGAGGACTTGTCATACGAGGAAATTCCAGTTGCCATCCTAGACCGACAAATCCGCAATCTACGAAATAAGGAGGTAGCTTCCGTAAAGGTTTTATGGAGGAGCAAGAATGTAGAAGAGATGACGTGGGAATCGGAGGAAGAAATGAAGTCTAAATACCCCCACCTATTTCAAACTGAAGATATGGCTCGAGATGGGATGCTACAACACAGCTCTATTCAGGCTAGCAGGTCATCAGGTAAGCTTTTATTTTTCACTTTTAGTATTTATGATTTACGGTTGGTGAGGCAAAGTGTTGCTATTTATAAACATTGGCCATGTATGGCATGCATAGTATGTTTTCTGGCTACGTACAGGTTGGTTTTAACCTAGTGTACGAAGGATACTCTGGCAAAAGTTTCCAAAGTCTCTAAGAGTAAACATTCGAGGACGAATGTTCCCAAGGGGGGAATGATGTTACACCCTATATTTTCGTACGTAAAAATGCATCGTAAGAAAACTAATGTAGGACCAAAAATGAGATAATATTTAAAAGTATATAAAGTAATTTAATCATGTTACCTCTGAGGTTACAAATATTGAAGATCATGAACAACAAGTACAAAGAGGGTTGCACGGTTCAGAAGCTAAAGCAATTGAAGAAAATAATGTTTCGTCGAAAGTCGACAAGTTGGGAATGTTATAACATATACCTTTGGGGTGAGACTAGGGTGCTTAACATGATAAGGAGATTATGTTATGATTTATATTATTCGTATGACATCCGTGTGTTATGTTTTGAAGTCAAGCGAGTTGTGGAACAAAAGTCGATGAAAGTCATCACAAGTTACATTCATAAGTTTTACTGAAACTTTGGGTCAAATGTAACTGCGATTTTCTCCCAATATACTTAGAGTTATGGGGTGTTCCACCCATCAAATTAAATATCTATGAGTCTATTTTCCAACGCATTAAACCGTTTGTCAATACGACATTGGAGTAGAAAGATATGGGTATTTGTGCGATACTGCGCAAGCTGCTAGGTGACAAGTAGGTGTGTCACCTACTTGCTTAAATGTGAGCCCAAAAAAAGGGGCCATTTCGGGTCGTCCAAAGAGGCCTTTTAAGGGCCTATTTTCTTCATATATTAGACTTAAAATAGATCATAATAACCAGACATAAGCTCTGCAAAGAATCCTCCCAAAAATTTCCCACAAACCCTAATTGATTTTCTCTCCCTTTCAAGTTCCAATTGGAGGTAAAACCTAGAGTTTGAAGAACCAAGATAAGAGCTGAGTTATCCAACAAATAAGGTGATTTTACTGCTCTCTTTCATCCAATTTTTCTTCTTTAAATTCATGGTAAGTCGTTCTATACTTGAAAGAACTCACAGGACGGTGATCGAAAGCCGTGAGTTCGAGTTATTCACTTGTAGCGGACTGTTTTGTGTTGCTGTTGGGCTGCGTGTTTTACTACTGTTTTGTGGAGTTTTGGAGGAGGAAGGGGGTTTATAAACACCATATAAATGTAGGGTGTTTGGCTGGTCGTTCGTCATAACATTTTCGGGTCGTTTGACACTACTACGGTGGTCGTTTTGTGTACGAAGAGATTGGGGTGTGTTGGGCTGTTTTGTAGTATTTGATGGTGTATATAGGGCTGGAAAATGATATATATATGTTGTTATTGTTCTGTTCTTGTATTGTTGGTGTTATCTTGAATTTGAAGGAAGTAAGGATTATAGGGGAGATGCTGCCCGTTTTAATACAAAATAAGTTTGTCGTTCGTTGTGCGATAGTTGTACCTTTCGTAACTTAACGATAGTATTATTATCATTCTTGTAGATTAAGGTGCGAAGAGGTGAGTTCAACTTGGTGATTGGAAAGATTGTGATAAGGTATGTTAAGGCTAAGCCTTCCTTCATTTTGGCATGATCTCGTAGCTACATGTGTTAGTAATGAGACAAAAGAGAAGTTCATATTCATGAATTTATTCACACTATTCTAGTCTCATAAGTTACAATATTATTCCTTATCGAGACTCTATATTCAATTTTAGTATTGTCTTCTTCCAGTCAAGAGAGCAGCAAGCCTATATATACAGTATTACAGTATTTTCATTACCATCGAGCTATAATCGATGGGCAGGCCCCTATTGGGCAACCTCTGATCAGATGGAAAGTTATATACCGAGCCTACTGTGGCCGAGCGCCTATGAGCGAGCCCAGCATGGTCGAGATACATAGCCTAGTATGGCCGAGCGCCTATGAGCGAACCTACTATGGCAGAGCAGTTATATATACCGAGCCTTATAAGGCTGTACAATTATTTTACTTACTATATTGAAGGAGTTGAGTCAGTATCAGCAGGTAAGTATATCTCCAGATCATCTTTGACTCCCAGTTACTTCCAGTTATTATATTATCAGTTAAGTTTCAATTTTTAGTTATGTTATTGCCTTACATACTCGGTATATTATTTCGTACTGACGTCCCTTTTTCGGGGACGCTGCATTTCATGCATGCAGGTTCAGATAGACAGACGAGTAGACCTCCTCAGTAGGTGTTTCCAGAGTTTAGCCTGATCGGTAAGCTCCACAACCTTCGGAGTTATCGGGTCTAGGTTTTTGTGTGCATCTTATGTATGTATTTATATATATAATATGGGTAGGCCGGGGCCCTGTTCCAATCACAATATATCTATCAGTAGAAGCTTGTAGACATATCCTGTTGGTTAGTTCAGTATGTTGGGTTTGTAGGCCTGGTATGTATATTTGATGGTTTGTCAGCTGTAGTAGCTATGACAGCCTTGTCGGCCTAGCTTTATATTGATGTTTAGTTAGCGCTAGTTTCCATTCAGTTTTATATTTTGCTTCGCAAATTGTCTTGCAAGGTGGCCCCATGGCCAAAGTATGACATTATATGTTCAGAGTCCCTTAGTCGCAATTTGGTATGCCAGGTTAGATGAGGCACCGGGTGCTTGTCTCGCTCCTAGGTTCGGGGCGTGACAGATTGGTTATGGAATTCGGGGAGTTTTGGGACACTTAGACCCTAGTTGTGAGTGATTTTAAGTGATTCTGTTAGCTCCGTTGAGTGATTTTGAGCTTAGGAGCGTGTCCGAAATGTGTTTTGCAGGTCTGTAGTATATTTAGGCTTGAATTGGCAAAAGTTATATTTTTCGGCGATTTCGACCGATAGTGGAAATTTTGATATCGAGCTCGGAATGGATTTCCAAAAATGGTTGTAGGTTTGTAGTGTCATTTGTGACATATGTGTAAAATTTGAGGTAATTCGGACTAGATTTGAATCCGTGCTTAATTCATATGTGTATTTAAGGTGAAAATTGGGAATTGGAGGCTAGGGATTTAGAAGTTTGATTTGTGGATTTGGAGGACCATTTGGTGTCGGAATTTAGTAAATTTGATATGGTTAGACTCGTGAGTGAACGTGCTTTCATATTTTATGACTTTTACCCGATTGTGGGAAAGGCATTGTGACCGATTGATTGAGCTTGGTTCGAGGTAAGTGGCTTGCCTAGCTTTGTGTGGGGGAAATCGCCTTAAGATTTGGAACTATTGTGATATGTGAGCGCCGTGTACGTGAGGTGACGAGTACGTACACGGGCTAGTTGTGGTAAAACCTGATTTTCTTACTAAGCAGCAACATCTTTTCCTGTTATTTTGCGTTATACCATTTTAATGAGTACTAATCTATTTTCATTCTTAATTGAGTTATTCCAATATGTGTAGCTATCATGTTTAGTCTAATACAACATGTCTACGTGTCTTAATTGTTTTATGTGAATTATGTGCAACATGCTTAGTGAATTTCCTACTTCTTCCCTGACTGGTACTTAGTCTAAATTGTAAGAACTTTGTGATGTAGTTGTATTTCTATCAGTCACGCTGCATATTTACTTTGGGACTACGGAACGGTATTCCGGGAGATCCCCCTGTACTGCATATTTACTTGGGGACTACGAAACAGTATTCCAGGAGATCCCGCTGTCTTGCATATTTACTTTGGGACTACGAAACGGTATTTCGGGAGATCCCCCTGCACATTTACTTTGGGACTACAGAACGGTATTCCGGGAGATCCCCCTGCACATTTACTATGGTACTACGGAATGGTATTCCGGGAGATCCCCTTGTACATTTACGTTTGGGACTACGAGACGGTATCTCGGGAGATCCCCTGTTGTGTTTCTGTGTACTAAGCTGTTACCTTCTATGATTTTATTATCGTTAAATTTCAGCCTTTATTTTATTGCGGTATTATACTCTATATTGTTTTATTATATATTTACTAGTGGGACCTTGACCTGACCTCGTCACTACTCGACCGAGGCTAGGCTTGACACTTACTTGGGTACCGATTGTGGTGTACTCATGCTACTCTCTGCACATGTTTTTCGTGTGCAGATCCAGGTGCACCTTATCAGCTTGGGAGACTTCAAGGTATATCTGCCACGTCCGCAGACCTCGGAGTCCCCTTCTACTCTTTCTCATGTCCATTATCTTCTGTATTTTTCCTTGTTAGATTCTGATGCATAGAGACATTAGATTGTTTCTTTTGTAGTTTGTGATTCACGATGTTCCGGGTTTTGGGATTTGTTGTGTATTTTTGAATAATTGGTTGAATTTATATTTTTGTTTCAATATTCCGCAAAATGTTAGGCTTACCTAGTTGTAGAGACTAGGTGCTGTCACGACGTCACAAAGAGGGGAAATTGGGTCGTGACAAGTTGGTATCAGAGCTCTAGGTTCGTAGGTGTCGGGAGTCACAAACCAGTTTATTAGAGTCTCGCGGGTCGGTACAGAGACGTCTGCACTTATCTTCGAGAGGTTATGGAACTATTAGGAAAAATTTCACTACTTTGATTCGTTGTCGTGCGAAAATTTTTGACTTCAGAGATTATAAATTTTTGTATTCTATTCTCTCACTGATGGTGAGGACACGTACAAGCGGATCTGATGAACAGGCACTCGCGCCCCCTGCTAGAGCCGCGAGAGGCCGGGGCCGGGTTAGAGGCTGAGGACGTCCACGTGGTGCAGCCAGAGCACCAGCACGAGCTGCTATAGAGGAGCCCCCAGTAGCTCAAGCTGGAGGGCAGACACCTGAGATACATGTTGCTGCACCAGCCCTCCAGGAGACTCTAGCCCAGTTTCTAAGCATGTTCAGCACCTTAGCTCTGGCTGGATTGATTGCACTTGCTCCTGCCACATCTCAGGCCGGGGAGGAGCACAGACTCCCATCGCCGGTACTCTAGAGCAACGGGTTCAGGTCGACCAGGTTCCATAGATTGTACCAATGCAGCCGGTAGCTCCAGCTCATCCCGAGGTTAGGGCAGCAGCTTCTGAGGCGGAGCAGCTCAGACTTGAGAGGTACAAGAAGTACCACCCACCTACTTTCAGCGGATTGGCTACAGATAATGCTCAGGGTTTTCTGGAGGAGTGTCATCGTATTCTCTGTACTATGGGCATAGTGGAGACGAGCGGGGTTTCTTTTGCCACATTCCAGCTTAGAGGAGCAGGCTATCAATAGTGGCGTGCTTATGAGTTGAGTAGTCCGGCTGAGGCAGCTTCACTTACATGGACTCTATTCTCGAACATGTTTTTGAGAGAGTATATCCCTCAGAGCCTCGGGGACTTATTGCACGCGGAGTTTGAGCAGCTGCGCCATGGTGCTATGACTGTGTCAGAGTATACAGTTTGCTTCAGTGATTTGGCCCGACATGCACCAACCTTAGTTGCCACAGTTTGAGAGAGAGTTCGACGGTTTATTGAGGGTTTCCATCCTAGCATCCAGAGTAGTATGGCCAGGGAATTAGAGATGGATATTTCTTATCAACAAGTTGTGGGTATTGCCAGGAGATTCGAGGGCATGTTTGCCCGGAATAGAGAGGAGAAAGAGGCCAAGAGGTCTCGAGAGGCTGGTTATTATTCTGGAGCTCGTGCCCCAGCAGCTCGCCATGGTAGGGGTTATGTGAGCCGCCCCATTCATTCAGCTCTTCCATCCTCCAGTAGTGTTCCAGCTCCTTCAAGACCCCAGGAGCCTTATTATGCACTGCCAGTATATAGTGTTCCTCCTGCACTAGGTGTTCCTAGCGGCTAGTCTAGCAGACCTGGCCCGAGCAAGTCACAGCAGCCACGCCCTCCCAGAGCTTGTTTTGAGTGTGGAGACACTCGCCACATGGTGAGGGATTTCCCCAGGATTAGGAGGGGTGCACCTTTATAGACTTTTCAACCACAGTGTGCTCCACCAGGTCCTTAGGCTATGATTACAGCACCAGCTACCACCCCATCTGCTCAACCAGCTCAAGGTGGAGGTCGGGGAGGTAGAGGTCGCCCTAGAGGGGGAGGCTAGGCCAAATATTATGCACTTCCTACTCGTACAGAGGCAGTTGCTTCTGATTTTGTCATTACAGGTATTGTTCTGGTCTGTCATAGAGATACTTCGGTATTATTTGACCCAGGCTCTACATATTCTTATGTGTCCTCTTATTTTGCTCTGTATTTAGGCGTACCTCGGGATTCTTTGAGTTCCCCTATTTATGTATCTACTCCTGCGGGAGATTCTCTTGTTGTGGACCGCGTGTATCAGTCGTGTTTGATTGCTCTTAGTGGTTTTGAGACCAGAGCCGATTTATTATTGCTCAGCATGGTGGACTTTGATATTATTTTAGGCATGGACTGGTTGTCGCCCCATTATATTATTCTTGATTGTCATGACAAAATCATGACGCTGGCTATGCCAGGTTTACCGCGATTAGAGTGGAGAGGTACCTTAGAGTATACTCCCGGCAGAGTTATTTCTTTTCTTAAAGCTCAACGAATGGTTGAGAAGGGGTGTGACGCATATCTAGCTTATGTGAGAGATGTCAGTATTGATACCCCTACAGTTGAGTCAGTTCCAATAGTGAGGGACTTTCCAGATATGTTTCCAGCTGATCTTCCGGGCATGCCGCCCGACAGAGATATTGATTTTGGCATTGATTTGTTGCCGGGCACTCAGCCCATCTCTATTCCTCCATATCGTATGGCTCCTCCTGAATTGAATGAGTTGAAAGAGAAGTTACAAGAATTGCTTGATAAAGGCTTCATTCGGCCTAGTGTGTCACCTTGGGGTGTTCCTATCTTATTTGTGAAGAAGAAGGATGGTTCTATGCGGATGTGTATTGATAACCGCCAGTTGAACAAAGTCACAGTGAAGAACAGGTATCCATTGCCTCGTATTGATGACTTATTTGATCAGTTACAGGGTGCCAGAGTGTTTTCAAAGATTAATTTACATTCAGGTTATCATCAGTTGAAGATTCGGGAGCCGAATCTCCCGAAGACTGCTTTCAGGACCAGATATGGTCACTATGAGTATCTTGTGATGTCTTTTGGGCTAACCAATGCCCCAGCAGCTTTTATGCACAGTGTGTTCCGGCCCTATCGTGACTCATTCATCATTGTGTTTATTGATGACATTCTGGTATACTCCAGGAGTCGGGAGGATCATTAGCAACACCTGAGGACTGCACTTTAGACCTTGAGAGAAAAGAAGTTATATGCAAAATTTTCAAAGTGTGAGTTTTGGCTAGACTCAATGGCATTCTTGGGTCATATAGTATCGAGTGAGGGGATCCAGGTGGATCCAAAGAAGATTGAAGTAGTGCAGAGTTGGCCCAGATCGTCCTCAGCTATAGAGATCCTAAGTTTTCTTGGTTTGGCGGGATATTACCGTCGCTTTGTAGAGGATTCTCATCTATTGCAGCACATATGACCAGGCTGACCCAGAAGGGTGCTCCGTTCAGGTGGATAGAGGAATGTGAGGGAGCTTTCAGAAGCTCAAGACAACTTTGACTACAGTCCCAGTATTGGTATTACCTGCAGGTTTGGGGTCTTATACTGTATATTGTGATGCATCGCGGATTGGTCTCGGTGCGGTGTAGATGCAGTACGGTAGGGTGATTGCCTACGCGTCCAGACAACTGAAGGTACATGAAAAGAACTATCTTGTCTACGATCTTGAGTTAGCAACTATTGTTCATGCCTTGAAGTTATGGCGGCATTATTTGTATGGTGTTCCTTGTGAGATTTACACCGATCATCGGAGTTTGCAGCATCTGTTTAAGCAAAAAGATCTTAACTTACGTCAGCAGAGGTGGTTGGAGCTACTTAAGGATAATGATATCACTATTTTGTACCACCCTGGGAAGGCCAATGTGGTGGCCGATGCTTTGAGTCGCCAGGCAGAGAGTTTGGGGAGTTTAGCATATCTACCAGCAGCAGAGAGGCCATTGGCGTTAGATGTTCAGGCCTTAGCCAGCCAGTTTGTGAGATTGGATATTTCTGAGCCGAGTCGGGTATTGGCTTGTGTGGTCTCTCGGTCTTCTCTTTATGATCGTATCAGGGAGCGTCAGTATGATGACCCCCATCTGATTGTCCTTAAAGACACGGTCGAGCACAGTGATGCTAAGGAGGTTACTATTGGAGATAATGGTGCATTAAGGATGCAAGGCAAGCTTTGTGTGCCCAATGTAGATGGTTTGTGTGAGTTGATTCTTCAGGAGGCTCACAGCTCGCGGTACTCCTTTCATCAGGGTGCCGTGATAATGGAGCGGATCACTATGGACGTCGTTGTTGGTCTCCCATGGACTCAGCGGAAGTTTGATGCAGTTTGGGTGATTGTGGATAGGTTGACCAAGTCGGCTCATTTCATTCATGTGATGACTACCTATTCTTCCAAGCAGCTAGCTCGGATCTACATTCGTGAGATCGTCAGGCTTCATGGTGTACCGATATCTATTATCTCTGATCGGGGTACATAGTTTACATCACGGTTCTGGAGAGTTGTACAGCATGAGTTGGGTACTAGGGTTGAGTTGAGCACATCATTTCACCCTCAAACGGACGGGCAGTCTGAGCGCACTAGTCAGATATTAGAGGATATGCTCCGTGCGTGTGTGATAGATTTTGGGGGTTCTTGGGACCAGTTCTTTCCACTTGCAGAGTTTGCTTACAATAACAGTTATCAGTCCAGCATTCAGATGGCACCATATGAGGCTCTGTACGGTAGGCGGTGTCGGTCCCCAGTGGGTTGGTTCGAACCCGGTGAGGCCAGATTATTGGGTACAGACTTGGTTCAGGATGCCTTGGAAAAAGGTAAAGGTGATTTAGGATAGACTTCATACAGCCCAGTCCAGACAGAAGAGTTATGCGGACCTGAAGGTTCGCGATGTGGCATTCATGGTTGGAGAGAGAGTCTTGCTCCGGGTTTCGCCTATGAAGGGCGTTATGAGGTTTGGAAAGAAGGGCAAGCTGAGCCCAAGGTTCATTGGTCCATTTGAGGTGTTGCATCAAGTTAGGGAGGTTGCTTATGAGCTTGCCTTACCTCCCAGTCTAGCAGGAGTTCATCCGGTATTCCATGTTTCTATGCTCCGAAAGTATCACGGCGATCCGCCCCATGTGTTGGATTTCAGCTCAATTCAATTGGACAAGGATCTATCCTATGTTGAGGAGCCAGTGGTTATTTTAGACAGGCAGGTCAAAAGGCTAAGGTCAAAGAAGATTTCTTTCGTGAAGGTTCAATGGAGGGGAAAACCGGTCAAGGAGGCAACTTGGGAGGCCGAACAGGATATGCGCAGCCAGTACCCACATCTTTTCACAGTTTCAGGTATGTCTTTATACTCGTTCGAGGACGAACGATTATTTTTAGAGGGGGAGGATGTAACGATCCGGCCGGTCATTTTGAGAATTAGAGCCTTGATCCCCTAATATCTGCTTTCCCCACATTTATTTCTATTTTTGGGAAGTTTCGGAGTGATTGGTTATGGAATTCGAGGAGTTTTGGGACACTTAGTCCCTAGTTGTGAGTTTAAGCCTTAGAAATTGGACCGTAGTCGGAACTATAAGAAGACTGATCTGGAATGGAATTACGTCGACTCTGTTAGCTCCGTTGAGTGATTTTGAGCTTAGGAGCATGTCCGGAATATGTTTTGGAGGTCTGTAGTAGATTTAGGGTAAAATTGGCTAAAGTTAGATTTTTCGGCGATTTCGGCCGATAGTGGAAATTTTGATATCGAGCTCGGAATGGATTTACGAAAATGGCTGTAGGTTTGTAGTGTCATTTGTGACCTGTGTGTAAATTTTGAGGTAATTCGGACTAGATTTGACATGGTTCGGCGTCGTTTGTAGAATTTGGAAAATTCTAAGTTCTTAGGCTTGAATTCGTGCTTAATTCATGATTTTTGGTGTTGTTCGATGTGGTTTGAAGGCTCGACTAAGTTTGTATGGTGTATAGGATTGGTTGGTAGGTTTGGTTGAGGTCCTGGGGGCCTCGGGTGTGTATCGGATGCTTAACGGAATCAAATTGGACTTAGGGAAAATCTAGTGCTTTTGTTGGTTCTGCTGTAATCGCACCTGTGCAAGGCTGCCCGCAGGTGCGAACAAATTGGCGCAGAAGCGGGAAAATGGAGGAGTGCTAGGGGTTGGTGTTTTCCGCATCTACGATTTCCGCAGATGCGTTAGGGATCTTCGCAGGTGCACAAGGTCCGCAAAAGCGGAAGGGAATTCCGCAGGCGCGCACACGCAGATGCGGCCCTTTCATCGCAGGTGCGAAGGCAGAAGGGGCAAGTGAATTGCGCAGATGTGCACAATTTCCGCACAAGCACACCAGCAGGTGCGAGCCCAGGTTCCGCAGGTGCGGAAATACCTGGGCAGTGGTTAAAACCGAAGGGCTTCGTGAGTTTTGTCATTTTTTACTTTGCAAACTCGATTTAGGGCGATGTTTGAGAGACTTTTCGAGGCATTTCTTGAGGTAAGTCCCTTGTGCTTATTTTTGATCAATAATCTTGCTTCCCCATGTATTTTGCCACCTAGTTAGTGTGTATTTAAGGTGAAAATTGGGAATTGGAGGCTAGGGATTTGGAAGTTTGATTTGTGGATTTGGAGGACCATTTGATGTCGGATTTTAGTAAATTTGATATGGTTAGACTCGTGAGTGAACGGGCTTTCGTATTTTATGAATTTTACCCGATTCCAAGACATGGGCCCCACAGGCAATTTTTGAGTTAATTTCGGAATTTTCGTTAAAATGTTCATTTCGTTAATTAGATGAGTCTATTATTGTTGTATTTATGATATGTAATTGCTTTTGGATAGATTTGGGCCATTCGGAGCAGGAAATTCTTGGGAAAGGCATTGTGACCGATTGATTGAGCTTGGTTCGAGATAAGTGGCTTGCCTAGCTTTGTGTGGGGGAAATCCCCTTAAGATTTGGAACTATTGTGATATGTGAGCGCCGTGTACGTGAGGTGACGAGAACGTACATGGGCTAGTTGTGGTAAAAACTGATTTTCTTACTGAGCAGCAATATGTTTTCCTGTTATTTTGAGTTATACCATTTCAATGGGTACTAATCTATTTTCATTCTTAATTGAGTTATTCCAATATGTGTAGCTATCATGTTTAGTCTAATACAACATGTCTACGTGTCTTAATTGTTTTATGTGAATTATGTACAACATGCTTAGTGAATTTCATGCTTCTTCCCTGACAGGTTCTTAGGGCCTTGACCTGACCTCGTCACTACTCGACCGAGGCTAGGCTTGGCACTTACTGGGGTACCGATTGTGGTGTACTTATACTACTCTCTACACATATTTTTCATGTGCAGATCCAGGTGCACCTTATCAGTCGCACTATCAGTGAGTCGGGATAGATTGGGAGACTTCAAGTTATATCTGCCGCATCCGTAGACCTCGTAGTCCCCCTCTACTCTTTCTCATGTCCATTATCTTCTGTATTTTTCCTTGTTAGATTCTGATGCATAGAGACACTAGATTTTTCCTTCTGTAGTTTGTGATTCACGATGTTCCGGGTTTTGGGATTTGTTGTGTATTTTTGAATAATTGGTTAAAACAAATTTTGTTTCAATATTCCGCAAAATGTTAGGCCTACCTAGTTGTAGAGACTAGGTGCCGTCACGATGTCACACGGAGGGGAAATTGGGTCGTGATAGGTGGTTTGCTTCAGCAGATGGCGATTCCTGAGTGGAAGTTGGAGCGTATCACTATGGACTTTGTTGTTGGACTCCCATGAACTCAGAGGAAGTTGTGGGTTATTGCGGATAGGCTAACTAAGTCAACGCACTTTATTCCTGTGGCAGTTACCTATTCCTCGGAGCGGTTAGCGGAGATTTATATTCGGGAGTTCATCCGTCTTCACGGTGTGCCCGTGTCTATCATTTTTGATCGAGGTACGCAGTTTACCTCGCACTTTTGGAGGGCAGTACAGTGTGAGTTGGGTACGCGGGTTGAGCTGAGCACAACATTCCATCCTCAGACGGACGGGCAGTCCGAGCGTACTGTTCAGATCTTGGAGGATATGCTCCGCGCTTGTGTCTTAGACTTTGGAGGTTCTTGGGATCAGTTCTTGCCCCTTGCAGAGTTCGCCTACAATAACCGTTACCAGTAGAGCATTCAGATGGCTCCCTATAAGGCATTATATGGTAGGCGGTATCGGTCGCCAGTTGGGTGGTTCGAACTGGGAGAGGCTCGGTTGTTGGGCACAGACTTAGTACAGGATGCCTTGGATAAGGTCAAGATTATTCAAGATCGATTCCGCACAGCTCAGTCCAGGCAGAAGAGTTATACCGACCGTAGAGTTCATGATGTTGCGTTCCTGGCCGGAGAGAGAGTGTTACTTCGGGTATCACCCATAAAGGGTGTAATGAGGTTCGGAAAGAAGGGCAAGTTGAGCCCTAGGTATATCGGATCTTTTGAGATTCTGGAGAGAGTAGGAGAGGTAGCTAACAGGCTTGCTTTGCCACCTAGTTTAGCAGTTGTTCACCCGATATTCCATGTGTCCATGCTTCGAAAGTATCACGGTGATCCGTCCCATGTGTTAGATTTCAGCTCTGTCCAGTTGGACAAAGATTTGACTTACGAGGAGGAGCTGGTGGCAATTCTAGCCCGACAAGTTTGCCAGTTGAGATCAAAGAGTTACCCTTTAGTTCGAGTGCAGTGGAGAGGTCAGCCTATTGAGGCAGCTACTTGGGAGTCCGATTCCGATATGCGGAGTAGATATCCCCACCTTTTCACCAGCCCGGGTACTTTTCTATGTCCGTTCGAGGACGAACGGTTGTTTTAGAGGTGGAGAATGTGATGACCCAAAAGGTCATCTTATGTTTTAGAACTCGAATCTGTACTCTTAAGCCTTAAAAATCTCATTTTTACCCTCCTCGATTTGCGTGCACAGTCCGGGCATGTTTTCAGAAAGTTTTTATGTTGATTGATGAAAATAAGAATTTATATCTGAAAAGTTGATTTTAGTTGATTTCGGTCAATATTATTGGTAAACGGTCCCGGATCCGTATTTTGACGGTCCCGGTGAGTCCGTATCGAATTATGGGACCTGGGCATATGCCCAGAATCGAATTCGGAGGTCCCTAGCTCAAGTTATGATTTTTTTATGAAAATTAATAGTCACAAAATTAATTGTTTTTAAGAATTGATTGATGTTTGGCATTGTTAGTGCCAGGTCCGTATTCTTGTTCTGGAGCCCGGTACAGGTTCATTATGATATTTCAGATTTTTTTGTGAAATTTGGTGAGAAACGGAGTTGATTTGACGTAATTCGGACGTCCAGTTAAGAAGATATGAATTTTAAAGTGTTCTTGAGAATTTCATTTGATTTGGTGCTAAATTCGTAGTTCTAGGTGTTATTTTGGCGATTTGATCGCGCGAGCAAGTTCGTATAATATTTTTAGACTTGTGTGCATGTTTGGTTTGGAGCCCCGAGGGCTCGGGTGAGTTTCGGATAGGCCACGGGATGTTTTGGACTTTGAAAATCTTGTATTTTGCAGCAGCAGGTGTTCTGGCATGTCCTTCTTCGCGTTCGCGAAGGTACTCTCGTGAACACGAAGAGTAAAACTGGGCAGCTGAAGTTTCCTTCTTCGCGAACGCGAAGGCTTGGTTGCGAACGTGAAGCGATGGGGGCGTTACCCTTCACGAACGCGACCAGCTCGTCGCGAACGCGTAGTGTTAGGCACACCTGTGGGAGAGTCGATCGTTCCTTCATCGCGAACACGAGCAATGTCTCGCGAACGCGAAGTCCATGGGGGTAGCCTACGCGAACGCGAACACTGTTTCGTGAATGCGAAGTCTTGGTAGCCTATACTCTTCGCGAACGCGATGAACACTATCGCCCAGCACTTAACAGAATCCAAACACGGGATTTAGCCAAAAATTCCTTTTTCTCAAAAACCAAACGGTGAGAGGCGATTTTTCAAGAGCCATTTCTTCCACAAAGTATTGGTAAGTGATTCTAAACCACTTTCTTTCAATTACCCATTACATTTCATGAATTATTAACCTAAAATCTAGAGTTTTCATGGTAGAATTAGGGGTTAGGGTAGAAACAAGGGATTTCGGAAATTTGAGGATTTAGACCCCAATTTGAGGTAGGATTCCAAAACTAATTACGTATTCGGGCTCAGGGGTGAATGGGTAAAAGGATTTTGGTCCGAACCTCGGATTTCGACCAAGCGGGCCCCGGGTCGATTTTTTGACTTTTTGGAGGAAAATTTGGGAAATTTAATTTATGAAATATAATTGATTCCTTTAGCAATATTTGATGTTATTGAGTCATTTTTGAATATATACGAGTGGTTTGGAGGTGAATTCCAAAGGAAAAGTTGTGATTGAGAATTAAGTGATCTTCGAAGCAAGGTAAATGTCGTGTCTAACTTTGGCTTGAGAGAATAGGTATTATATGTTTATTTGCTACGTGTTTGGTTGTTAAATACGATGTATAGGTGAGGTGACGAGCATCTATGCGTCGTGTCGAGTCATAGCATGCGAGTGAAATTCTATTCTTGTCTATTTTGTAGCCTTAAATTCTACTATCCATACTTAGCGGGTTATTTGAAATGTCGGGTGACTTATATCTGGTTTCACTGAGATTTGGTAACTTTCGAATATTGGTTCAAGGTTGAGGATACATCGTGCTATTGATTATGGGTAAAATACTGGTTTCTTTGTGATACTCCTATCTATCCGTTGTTATTGATTCTGTGATTTGTGAGGATGAGTGTACTGCACGAAGGGTGATGTCGTGCATGCGTTATTCATATTGTGAGGAAGAGTGTAAAGCACGAAGAGTGATGTCGTGTATATTATGAGAGGTTTAATGCACGAAGGGTGATGCCGTGCCGCGTTCTATTTTTTTTATTTGGTGAGGTTGAGAGTAAAAGCACGAAGGGTGATGCCGTGTCGTGTTCTATTTAATTATTTGGTGAGGTTGAGAGTAAAAGCACGAAGGGTGATGTCGTGCAGTTTTCCTTTGCTGTTTTATTTCCTCAATTCGTTTAAGGACTTTCGGTTTAATTCTATCTTTTCATTATTCTCACTCTTTATATTGTATTCCTCCACTGTATGTCCCTTCCCATTATTTCTGTGTTATTTTCTTTATTTACTGTTATGGCCACTAGCATGATTATACTGTTCAGGTTATATGTTGGTGTCTTGCCCTATCCTCGTCACTACTTCGCCGAGGTTAGGCTCGACACTTACCAGTACATGGGGTCGGTTGTACTGATGCTGCACTTTGCACTTTCTGTGCAGATTTTGGTACCTGCTCAGGATGATCGAGATTTTGCTATTGGGAGACTCAAGGTAGATCTGTCGGCGTCCACAGACCTTGAAGTCCCCGTCTATCTTTTATGTCCTACTGTTTTCTTTCATTCAAACAGTTATATTTCTTTCAAACTATTTCTTGTAGTAAATTCTAGAATGCTCATAAATTGTGACTCCAGATCCGGATGGTAGTCATTAATACAGTTTTATAAAATTCTGCACCTCTTACATTTCATCTTAGTTAATTATTGTTATTTACTGAATGAAAATAAGGAATTGTTTTAATGATTCTCTAACGTTGGCTTAGCAAGTGAAATGTTAGGCGCCATCACGGTCCTGTCGGTGGGAAATTTCGGGTCGTGACAAAATCGAAGTTGGGTCGGGTCAAAAATTAGAAAGAATGGAAGCTCCGACGCAGTTATGCGGTCGCATATGCAATCACATAACAGGTATGCAGTCCGCATACCGACCGTATAATTTGGCCTCCACAGCTGGGCGTTACTGACCCGGTCTGCGGTCATTATGCGGTCAGCATACTTGTTCTGCGGTCGCATAATGCACCGCAAAACAGGTCTGTGGTCGCATAGTGCACCACAAATTTTCCTCAAATCTTGCCCCTCTCCTGGTCCACTTTGCAACCATTGTGCGGTCCGCAGAGTGATTCTGCGACCGCAGAGTGGTCGTAGAAATAACCATTTTCCGACAAAATTTTTCTTTGTACTAATTGATCTATCTCCGCACCACCAAACCTTAATTTCCTTAACAAAATTTCTCCGGGGTCATTACAGATAAGTCAACATCTGATCAACCTTTTCAACTTAATTTCTAAACCTTAGAACCAGACCCAAACCAATTACCTCGGTAAGCCAAATAATAACTGTAATTCACAATTTGAGCAGTAAATGGGGAAACGGGATTATAATACTCAAAACGACCGGTCGGGTCGTTACATTCTCCCCCTCTTAAACAAACGTCCGTGCAACGATCCGGCCAGTCGTTTTGAATATTATAACCCCGTTCCCCTATATATTATTCAATTTATGCCTTGCAATTGATTTATGACGTATCGGGTTAGTTGGTTCGGGTCCGGAAGGAATTCGGAATGAAATGAGACACTTAATCACATAATAGAAAATTTTAAGTTAGAAAAGTGGACCGGATATGGACCTATGTGTAAATGACCTCGAATTTAAATTTTGATGATTCTAATAGCTTCGTATGGTGATTTTGGACTTAGGAGCGTATCCGGAAAAATATTTGGAGGTCCGCAGAGGAATTAGGCTTGAAATACCGAAAGTTAAATTTTTGGGAAGTTTGACCGAGGGGTTGACTTTTTGATATCGGGGTCAAAATCCGATTCTGAAAATTTTAATAGGTATGTTACGTCATTTATGACTTGTGTGCAAAATTTGAGCTCAATCGGATGTGATTTGATAGGTTTCGGCATTGTTTGTAGAAATGGAACGTTTCAAAGTTCAATAGACTTGAATTGGGGCGTAATTCATGGTTTTAGCGTTGTTTGAGGTGATTTGAGGATTCGACCAAGTTCGTATGATGTTTAAGGACTTGTTGTTATATTTGGTTAAGGTCCCGAGGGCCTCGGATGAGTTTCGGATGGTTAACGGATCAAAAATTGAACTACTACACCTGTTGCAATTTCCTTCTGTTGGAAATTTCTTCTGCCAGAATCAAGCCCAGAAAATCGAGCCCAGAATCGAGCCCAAATAAATCGAGCCCAGAATCAAGGACAATCAAGCCCAGGGTCGAGGGCCACGATCGAAGGCAGGGTCGAGGATCAGGATCGAAGCCACGATCGAGCCCAGGGTCGAGGGCCATGATCGAAGGCAGGGTCGAGGATCAGGCTCAAAGCCATGATTGAGCCTAGGGTCGAGGGCCACGATCGAAGGCAGTGTTGAAGACCAGGGTCGAGAGCCATGATCGAGGGCTAGGATTGAGGGTCAGAATTGAGGCCCAGGATCGAGGCCCAAGATCGAGACCCAGGATCGAAAACCTCGATCGAAGGCCAAGATCGAGGGAAACCCAAGGCAGTCTGGGCAGAATTATAAAAACAGGGACTTCGTCCCATTCGCCATTTTTGACAAATTGGAGCTTGAGGAGAGGCGATATTTTGACATATTTTCAAGGAAAACTTGAGGTAAGTCCCTTGTGATCATTTCTACTCCATAATATTGAATTATCATCGAATAATCCGACTAGATTACATGATTTTGAGGTGTAAATCGGAGATTGGAACTTAGAGATTTGGAAATAAGATTTGTAGATTTGAGGGTCGAGTTGAGGTAGGATTTTGGTAAAATTGGTATGGGTAGACTCGTGGTTGAATGGGCTTTTGGATTTTGTAACTTTTGTCTGGTTTCGAGACGTCAGACCCACGGGCGATTTTTGAGCTAAATTTTGGATTTTTATGAAAAATTAATATTTTCTTATGGAATTAATTCCAATAAATTTTGTTGAGTGAAACGAATTATTTGTGACTAGATTCGAGGCATTCAGAAGATGATTTGTGAGTCAAAGGCATAGCAGAGTAAAGAATTTCATGCTCTAAGTAAGTAATAGTTTTAAATATGGTCCTGAGGGTATTAAACCCCGGATTTTGGTATCATGTGATTATTTTGGAGGTGACGCACATGCTAAGTGACGGGCGTGTGGGCGTGCACCGAAGGGATTGTGATTTGGTCCGTCCGTGAAACTGTAAAGTTGAATAACCTATTGTTAGCTATAAGCTCTCTTTGTGTTTAAGAAATTTGACTGTAAAACATGTTAAAAATCATGCTTAGGCTATGTGATAGTACTGTTGGGACCCATAGAGGTAGCGTACTTGTTGAATTATTTGCTAATTATTGCCTTGTACTCAGTCATGATTTTACTTGTGCATCATACCTCAGTCTTTCTTGATATTTGTTGATTTACTATGTTATCTTTGTTTGGGTTGATCCTTGTGATTTTCGAGAGCCCGAGAGTCTAGAGAGGTTGAGGACTGAGTAAGCCCGAGGGCCTGTCGGTGAGGTAAGAATATATGGCACGTGAGTTGTCCGTGTAGGATATTATAGCACATGAGTTGTCCGTGCAACACGTGAGTTGTCCGTGCGGATTATGGTGCTTGGGCTATAGGAGCCCCTCCGGAGTCTGTACACCCCCAGAGAGCGCGGGTACCTATTGAGTGTGAGTGCTGAGGGCTGAGAGCCGAGTGGTTGAGTTGTTGTGATGAGTTGAGTGACTGTCGCCTGAGAGGCTGTACTTTCTTTGCATTTGTTATTGCACTTGATTGCTATCTGTCATTGTTGTGAAATCTCTAAAAGATTTTATATTCGGATTACATGAAATTGAACTGTATAAAAATTAATTTGACTTAAACTGTCGGATTTGAAAGCATGTCTATTCTTTGCTGGAATTACTGAAAGTGAACTGTAACTGTGTAGCTCGTCATTATCTTCAGTTCCTTGGTTATTATTGTTACTTGCTGAGTTGGTTGTACTCATACTACACCCTCCACTTAGTGTGTAGATCCAGGTGTTCCCAGACATAGCGTGTGTTGATCATTTCACGCAGCTGATTTTCAGGAGATTTTCAGTAGATTTTCACTGATGCTATGTTCCTGGACCTCAGTTTTCGAACCTGTCGGTCTAAAATAGTTATCAGCTCCACATCATAAGTCAAATTACCGTCCAGCTGCACTGTGCTGAAATCCAGAATATGAGACGGATCCCCGACATACTTTCAGAGAATGGATACATGGAACACTGGATGAACACCTAATATACTAGGTGACAAGGCAAGTTCATAAGCCACATCTCCAATTTTCTTAAGTATCTCAAAAGGCCCAATATACCGAGGGATCAACTTGCCCTTCTTCCCGAACCTCAACACACCCTTTCATTGGTGAAATTTTGAGCAGAACCTTCTCCCCAACCATTTACGCAACATCACAGACCTTTCTGTCGGCATAACTCTTCTATCTAGACTGCGATGTGCGAAGCCGCCCCTGAATCACTTTAACCTTCTCCAAAGCATCCTGAACCAAGTCAGTACCCAATAGCCTAGCCTCACCCGGCTCAAACCAACCAATCGAAGATCGACACCGTCTCCCATATAATGCCTTATACGGAGCCATTTGTATACTCAACTGGTAGCTGTTATTGTAAGCAAACTCCACAAGTGGCAGAAATTTATCTCAAGAACCTCCAAAATCAAGGACACAAGCGCGTAGCATATCCTCCAATATTTGAATAGTGTGCTCAGACTGTCCGTCTGTCTGAGGGTGAAATATTGTACTCAACTGAACCTGTGTGCCCAATTCTCGTTGCACTGCTCTCCAAAACTATGATGTAAACTGCGTGCCCCGATCTGAAATGATGGACACTGTCACACCATGTATGCGAACAATCTCGCGGATATAAATCTCTGCCAACCGCTCCGAAGAATAATTAGTACCAACTGGAATAAAATGCGTGGATTTGGTCAACCGATCCACAATCACCCAAACCGCATCAAACTTCCTCTATGTCCGTGGAAGCCCAACTATGAAGTCCATGGTAATGCGTTCCCATTTCCACTCCGAAATTTCAAGTCTCTGAAGTAATCCTCATGATCTCTGATTCTCGTACTTTACCTGCTGACAATTTAAACACCGAGCTACAAACCCAACTATATCTTTCTTCATTTGCCTCCACCAATAATGCTGCCTCAAATCCTGATACATCTTCGTGGCACCTAGATGAATGGAGTACCGCGAACTGTGAGCTTCCTGGAGAATCAACTCACGCAAATCATATATATTAGGCACACATAGCCTACCCTGCATCCGTAATACACTGTCATCTATAATAGTGACTTTCTTGGCATCGCTGTGATGAACCGTGTCCTTAAGGACAAGTAGATGGGGATCATCATACTGGCGCTCTCTGATGCGATCATATAAAGAAAACCGAGAAACCACACAAGCCAAAACTCGATTCGGCTCGGAAATATCCAATCTAACAAACTGGTTAGCCAAAGCCTGAACATCCAATGCTAAAGGCCTCTCTGCTACCGGTAAGTATGCTAAGCTGCCCAAACTCTCCGCCTTACGACTTAAGGCATCGGCCACCACATTGGCCTTTCCGGGGTGGTAGAGAATGGTAATGTCATAATCCTTAAGCAACTCTAACCATCTTCGCTGCCGCAAATTAAGATCCTTCTGTTTAAACAAATGTTGTAGACTCCGATGATCTGTATATACCTCACACTGGACACCGTACAAATAATGCCGCCAGTTTTTTAAGGCATGAACAATAGCTGCTAACTCAAGATCATGGACTGGATAATTCTTCTCATGTACCTTTAACTGTCTGGACGCATAGGCAATCTCCCTACCGTCTTGCATAAGTACTACGCCGAGACCAATACGCGAGGTCGTCACAATATACAGTATACGACCCTGAAACTGTAGGCAACACCAATACTGGGGTTGTAGTCAAAGCTGTCTTGAGCTTCTGAAAGCTCTCTTCACACTCATCCGACCACCTAAACGGAGCACTTTTCTGGGTCAATTTAGTCATAGGCAATGCAATAGACGAGAATCCTTCCACGAAGCGATGATAATAACCGGCCAAGCAGAAAACTCCGAATCTCAGTAACTGAAGAGGGCCTGGGCCAATTCTGAACTGCCTCTATTTTCTTCGGATCCACCTTAATTCCTTCACTGGACACTATATGTCCCAAGAATTCCACCGAACTAAGCCAAAACTCGCACTTAGAGAATTTAGCATAAAGTCTCTCCTCTCTCAGCCTCTGTAATACAATACCCAAGTGTTGTGCATGCTCCTCCAGGTTACGTGAGTACACCAGAATATCATCAATAAATACCACGACAAATAAATCAAGATATGGTTGGAATACACTATTCATCAAATGCATAAACGTTTTTGGGGTATTTGTTAGCCCAAAAGACATCACAAGAAATTCATAGTGGCCATAACGAGTTCTGAATGCCGTCTTCAGAATATCCGAATCCCGAATCTTCAACTGGTGATACCTAGACCTCAAATCAATTTTGGAGAACACCCTCGCTCCCTGAAGCTGGTCAAATAAGTTATCAATACATGACTATTTATTTTTTATTGTAACTTTGTTCAACTGCCTATAATCGATGCACATCTGCATAATACCATCTTTCTTTTTCACAAACAGAACCGGTGCACCCCAAGGTGACACACTAGGCCTAATAAACCCCCTTTCAAGGAGTTTCTGAAGTTGCTCTTTCAATTGTTTTAACTCAGCTGGTGCCATACGATAAGGAGGGATAGAAATGGGCTGAGTGCCATGCACCAAGTCAATACCGAAATCAATATCTCTATCGGATGGCATACCCGGCAGGTCTGCAGGAAATACATTCGAAAAGTCACGCACGACCGGTACTGAATCAATAAAAGGAGTATCTGCATCAACATCTATCACAAAGGCCAAATATGACAAGCAGCCCTTTCCAACCATACGTTGGGTCTTCAAATAAGAAATTACCCTGCTACAAACAATATCTAGAGAACCCCTCCATTCAACCTTTGGCAACCCCGCCATAGTCAACGTCACGATTTTTGCGTGACAGTCTAGAATATCATGACATGGAGACAACCAATCCATACCCAGGATTACATTGAAATCAACCATACCGAGTAATAAGAGATCAACTTTAGTCTCCAGTTCACCAATAGTTACCACACACGACCGATACACACGATCCACAGTAATAATATTGCCCACCGGTGTAGATACACAAACAGGTGAAACCAAGGACTCACATGGCATATCCTGATAATGAGCAAAATACAATGATACATATGAATAAGTGGAACCAGGGTCAAATAATATAGAAGCCTCCCTATGGCACACTGAAACAATACATGTGATCACTACATCTGAGGCAACAGCATCTGGCCTGGTAGGAAAAGCATAGAATCGAGCCTATCCGCCTGGCGACCCCTAGCTGCCTGACCCCCACCCCGAGCTGGTTGAGCGGGTGGTGTAACTATTGTTGCTGGTGCCGTTGGTCGAGAACTCTACTGTGGAGACCCACTCAACAGCCTAGGACACTCTCTCTTGAAATGATCAAATTCTCTGCACTCAAAACAACCCCTCCTCTTACGAACTGTTGCTCCTGATAACCTGAGGAATTACTTGCAGAAGCCTGAGCGGACGAGGCATGATGAGAACTCTGCGCTGGTAGTGCACTGAATGAAAACTGGCCTGAGTGAGCACTGTAAGAACCGTGGCTAGCTGATGCACCACGATAAACTGGATGAACCGTCTGAGCGTGTCTATAAGAACGACCCCTACCGCAGTAAAACTAACCACCTGAAGGAACACCGCTGAAATCACCTGAACCACGAGGCCTCTTAGACTCTCTCTCAACCTGCTCCTGGCTGTGAACCATCTCAATCTGCCGAGCAATGTCCACTACCTCATCAAAAGTAGCATCAGATACTCTCTCTCTAGTCATACATAATCGTAGATGATATGGGAGGCCATCAATGAACCTCTTAATCCTCTCCCTATCAGTGGGAACCATCCAGACTGCGTGACGAGCCAACTCAGAAAATCTCATCTCGTACTGCGTCGTGAACATATCACCCTGGTGAAGCTGCTCAAACTGCCTGCGCAGCTCCTCTCTGCGGGACTGAGGCACGAACTTCTCCAAAAAAACCATGGAGAACTGCTGCCAAGTAAGGGGTGCTGCCCCAACAGCCCTATGCCTCTCGTAAGTGTAACAACCCGGCCAGTTGTTTTGAGAGTTAGAGCCCCGAACCCCTGTTAACTGCTTTCCCCATATCTATTTCTGCTATTATGACATATTGGGATGATTGGTTTTGAGTTTCGTAGTGTTTTGGGACACTTAGTCCCTAAATGAGAGCTTAAGTCTTAGAATTTAGACCGTAGTCGGAACTGTGTGAAGACGAATTCGGAATGGAATTTTGTCAACTCCGTTAGCTCTGCTGAGTGATTTTTAGCTTAGGAGCGCATCCGCAATGTGTTTTGGAGGTCTGTAGTAGATTTAGACTTGAATTGGCAAAAGTTAGATTTTTTGACGATTTTGGCCGATAGTGGAAATTTTGATATCGAGCTCGGAATGCATTTCTGAAAATGGCTGTAGGATTGTAGTATCATTTGTGACCTTTGTGTAAAATTTGAGGTAATTCGGACTAGATTTTATGTGGTTCGGCGTCGTTTGTTGAATTTGAAAAAATCTAAGTTCTTAGGCTTGAATCCGTGCTTAATTCATGAGTTTTGGTGTTGTTGTATGTGATTTGAAAGCTCGATTACGTTGGTATGATGTTATAGGATTGGTTGGTAGGTTTGGTTGAGGTCCCGGGGGCCTCGGCTGTGTTTCGTATGCTTAACGGAATGAAATTGGACTTAGGAAAATCTTGTGTTTTTGCTGGTTCTACTGTAATCACACCTGCGCAAGGCTGCCCGCAGGTGCGAGCCCATAAGTGCGAGCAAATAGGCGCAGAAGCGGGAAAATGGAGGGGTGCCAGGGGTCGCAGGTGCGAGGTGTTTTCCGCATCTGCGATGTCCGCAGATACGTTAGGGGTCTTCGCAGGTGCGCAAGGTCCGCAGAAGTGGAAGGGAATTTCGAAGGCGCGCACGCGCAGATGCGGCCCTTTCATCGCAGGTGCAAAGGAAGAGGGGGCAAGTGAATTGCGCATATGTGCACAATTTCCGCACAAGCACACCCGCAGGTGCGAGCTCAGGTTCCGCAGGTGCGAAAATACCTGGGCAGTGGTTAGAACCGAAGGGCTTCATTATTTTTGTCATTTTTGACTTTGCAAACTCGGTTTAGGGCGATTTTTGAGAGCATTTTTGAGGAATTTCTTGAGGTAAGTCCCTTGTGCTTATTTTTTATCAATAACCTTGCCTTGCCATGTATTTTCCCACCTAGTTAGTGTGTATTTAAGGTGGAAATTGGAAGTTGGAGGCTAGGGATTTGGAAGTTTGATTTGTGGATTTGGAGGACCATTTGGTATCGGAATTTAGTAATTTTTATATGGTTAAACTCGTGGTGAATGGGCATCCCTATTTTGTAACTTTTACCCGATTCCGAGATGTGGGCCCCACGGGCACTTGTTGAGTTAAATTCGGGATTTTGTTAAAGTGTTGATTTCATTAATTAGATGAGTCTATTATTGTTGTATTTGTGATATGTAATTGCTTTTGGCTAGATTTGGGCCATTCCGAGCTGGATATTCGTGGCAAAGGCATTGTGACCGATTGATTGAGCTTGGTTCGAGGTAAGTGGCTTGCCTAACTTTGTGTGGGGGAAATCCCCTTAAGATTCGGAACCATTGTGTTATGTGAGCATCATGTACGTGAGGTAACGAGTATGTACACGGGCTAGTTGTGGTAAAACCAGATTTTCTTACCGAGCAGCAATATGTTTTCCTGTTATTTTGAGTTATACCATTTTAATGAGTACTAATCTATTCTCATCCTTAATTGAGTTATTCCAATACGTGTAGCTATCATGTTTAGTCTAATACAACATGTCTACGTGTCTTATTGTTTATGTGAATTATGTGCAGCATGCTTAGTGAATTTTCTGCTTCTTCCCTGACTGGCACTTAGTCTAAATTGTAAGAACTTCGTGATGTAGTTGTATTTCTATCATTCACGCTGCATATTTACTTTGGGACTACGGAACGGCATTCCGAGAGATCCCCCTGTACTGCATATTTACTTTGGGACTATGGAACGGTATTCCGAGAGATCCCCCAGTCTTGCATATTTACTTTGGGACTATGGAACGGTATTCCGAGAGATCCCCCTGCACATTTACTTTGGGACTACGGAATGGTATTCCGGGAGATCCCCCTGCACATTTACGTTTGGGACTATGAGACGGTATCTCGGGAGATCCCCTGTTGTGTTTCTGTGAACTAAGATGTTACCTTCTATGATTTCATTGTTGTTAAATTTCAGCCTTTTTTTATTGCGGTATTACACTCTATATTGTTTTATTATATATTTACCAGTAGGGCATTGACTTGACCTCGTCACTACTCGACCGAGGTTAGGCTTGGCACTTACTGGGTAACGATTGTGGTGTACTCATGCTACTCTCTGCACATGTTTTTCGTGTGCAGATCCAGGTGCACCTTATCAGTCGCACTATCAGTGAGTCAGGACAGCTTTGGAGACTTTAAGGTATATCTGCCGCGTCCGCAGACCTCGGAGTCCCCTTCTACTCTTTCTCATGCCCATTATCTTCTGTATTTTTCCTTGTTAGATTCTGATGTATAGAGACACTAGATATTTCCTTCTGTAGTTTATGATTCACGATGTTCCGGGTTTTGGGATTTGTTGTGTGTTTTTGAATAATTAGTTAAATTTATATTTTTATTTCAATATTCAAAATGTTAGGCTTACCTAGTTGTAGAGACTAGGTGCTGTCACGACAAGTTGGTATTAGAGCTCTAGGTTCCTAGGTATCGTGAGTCACAAACTGGTTTATTAGAGTCTCGCAGATCGGTACGGAGACGTCTGTACTTATCTTCGGAAGGCTATGGAACTGTTAGGAAGATTACTCTACTTTGATTCCTTGTCATGCAAAAATTGTTGACTTCAGATATTCTAAATTTCTATATTCTATTCTCTCACAGATGGTGAGGACAAGTACAAGCGGATCTGATGAACATGCACCCGCGCCCCCTTTAGAGCTGTGAGAGGCCGGGGCAGGGGTAGAGGCCGAGGACGTCCACGTGGTGCAGCCAGAGCACCCACGCAAACTGCTATAGAGGAGCCCCTAGTAGCTCAAGCTGGAGGGCAGACACCTGAGATACATGTTGCTGCACCATCCCTCCAGGAGATTCTAGCCCAGTTTTCGAGCATGTTTAGCACCTTAGCTTAGGCTAGATTGATTCCACTTGCTCCTGCCACATCTCAAGCCAGTGGAGGAGCACAGACTCCCATCGCCGGTACTCCATAGCAGTGGGTTCAGGTCGACCAGGTTCCAGAGATTGTACCAATACATTTGGTAGCTGCAGCTCAGCCCGAGGTTAGGGCAGCAGCTTCTGAGGCGGAGTAGCTCATACTTGAGAGGTACAAGAAGTACCACCCACCTACTTTCAGTGGATTGGCTACAGATGATGCTCAGGGTTTTCTGGAGGAGTGTCATCGTATTCTCCGTATTATGAGCATAGCGGAGATGACCAGGGTTTCTTTTACCACATTCCAGCTTAGAGGAGCAGCCTATCAGTGGTGGCGTGCTTATGAGTTGAGTAGTCCGGCTGAGGTAGCTTCACTTACATGGACTCAGTTCTCGGACATGTTTTTGAGAGAGTATGTCCCTCAGAGCCTCAGGGACTCATGACGCATGGAGTTTGAGCAGCTGCGCCAGGGTGCTATGACTGTATCAGAGTATGCAGTTCGCTTCAGTGATTTGGCCTGACATGCACTGGCCTTAGTTTCCACAGTTCGAGAGAGGATTCGATAGTTTATTGAGGGTCTCCATCCTAGCATCCGAAGTAGTATTTCCAGGGAATTGGAGATGGATATTTCTTATCAGCAGGTTGTGGGTATTGCCAGGAGATTCGAGGGCATGTTTGCCCGGGATAGAGAGGAGAGGGAGGCCAAGAGGTCTCGAGAGGCAGGTTATTATTCTGGAGCTCGTGCCCCAGCAGCTCACCATGGTAGGGGTTATGTGAGCCGCCCCGTTCATTTAGCTCTTCCAGCCTCCAGCGATGTTCCAGCTCTTTCTAGACCCTATGAGCCTTATTATGCACCGCCAGTATCTAGTGTGCCTCCTGCACGGGGTGTTCCTAGCGGCCAGTCCAGCAGACCTGGCCCGAGCCAGTCACAGCAGCCACGCCCTCCCAGAGCTTGTTTTGAGTGTGGCAACACTTGCAACATGGTGAGGTATTGCCCCATGATTAGGAGGGGTGCACCTCCATAGACTTTTCAACCACAACGTGCTCCACCGGGTCCTCGGGCTATGATTACAGCACCAGCTACCACCTCACCTGCTCAACCAGCTCAAGGTGGAGGTCGGGGAGGTAGAGGTCGCCCTAGAGGAGGAGGTCAGGCCAGATATTATGCACTTCCTGCTTGTACAGAGGTAGTTGCTTCTAATTCTGTCATTACAGGTATTGTTCTGGTCTGTCATAGAGATGCATCGGTATTATTTGACCTGGGCTCTACATATTCTTATGTGTCCTCTTATTTTGTTCCGTATTTGGGCATATCTCGGGATTCTTTGAGTTCCCATATTTATGTATCTACTCCTGTGGGAGATTCTCTTATTATGAACCGCGTGTATCGGTCGTGTTTGATTGCTCTTAGTGGTTTTGAGACCAGAGCCGATTTATTATTGCTCAACATGGTGGACTTTGATATTATTTTGGGCATGGACTGGTTGTCGACCCATTATGTTATTCTTGATTGTCATGCTAAAATCGTGACACTGGCTATGCCAGGTTTACCGCGATTAGAGTGGCAAGGTACCTTAGAGTATACTCCCAGCTGAGTTATTTCTTTTCTTAAAGCTCAACGAATGGTTGAGAAGGGGTGTGACACATATCTAGCTTATGTGAGAGATGTTAGTATTGATACCCATACAGTTGAGTCAGTTCCAATAGTGAGGGACTTTCCAGATGTGTTTCCAGCTGATCTTCCGGGCATGACACCCGATAGAGATATTGATTTTGGCATTGATTTGTTACCGGGCACTCAGCCCATCTCTATTCCTCCATATCGTATGGCTCCTCCTGAATTGAAGGAGTTGAAAGAGCAGTTACAGGAATTGCTTGATAAAGGCTTCATTCGGCCCAGTGTATCACCTTGGGGTGCTCCTGTCTTATTTGGGAAGAAAAAGGATGGTTCTATGTGGATGTGTATTGATTATCGCTAGTTGAACAAAGTCACAGTGAAGAACAAATATCCATTGCCTCGTATTGATGACTTATTTGATCAGTTACAGGGTGCCAGAGTGTTTTCCAAGATTGGCTTACGTTCAGGTTATCATCAGTTGAAGATTCGGGAGTCAGATATCCTGAATACTGCTTTCAGGACCAGATATGATTACTATGAGTTTCTTGTGATGTCTTTTGGGCTGACCAATGCCCCAGCAGCTTTTATGCACCTGATGCACAGTGTGTTTCGGCCTATCTTGACTCATTCGTCATTGTGTTTATTGACGACATTCTGATATACTCCCGGAGTCGGGAAAATCATGAGCAACACCTGAGGATTGCACTTCAGACCTTAAGAGAAAAGAAGTTATATGCAAAATTTTCAAAGTGTGAGTTTTGCCTAGACTCAATGGAATTCCTTGGTCATATAGTATCGAGTGAGGGGATCCAGGTGTATCCAAAGAAGATTGAAGCACTGCAGAGTTGGCCCAGACCATCCTCAGCTACAGAGATCCGGAGTTTTATTGGTTTGGCGGGGGTATTATTGTCGCTTTGTAGAGGGATTCTCATCTATTGCAGCACCTATAACCAGGCTGACCCAGAAGGGTGCTCCGTTCAGGTGGACAGAAGAATGTGAGGACAGCTTTCAGAAGCTCAAGACAGGTTTAACTACAGCCCCAGTATTGGTATTACCTACGGGTTCGGGGTCTTATACTATATATTGTGATGCATCGCGGATTGGTATCGGCGCGGTGTTGATACAGGACGGTAGGGTGATTACCTACGCGTCCAGACAGCTGAAGGTGCACGAAAAGAACTATCATGTCAACGACCTTGAGTTAGCAACTATTGTTCATGCCTTTGACGGCATTATTTGTAAGGTGTTCCTTGTGAGATTTACACCGATCATCGGAGTTTGCAGCATCTGTTTAAGCAGAAAGATCTTAACTTACGTCAGCGGAGGTGGTTGGAGCTACTTAAGGATTATGATATCACTATTTTGTACCACCCTGGGAAGGCCAATGTGGTGGCCGATGCATTGAGTCGTCGGGCAGAGAGTTTGGGGAGTTTAGCAAATCTACCAGCAGCAGAGAGGCCATTGGCGTTGGATGTTCAGGCCTTAGCCAGCCAGTTTGTGAGATTGGATATTTCTGAGCCGAATTGAGTATTGGCTTGAGTGGTCTCTCGGTCTTCTCTTCATGATCGTATCATGGAGCGTCAATATGATGACCCCCATTTGCTTGTCCTTAAGGACCCGGTCCAGCACGGTGATGCTAAGGAGGTCACTATTGGAGATGATGGTGCATTGAGGATGCAGGGTAGGCTATGTGTGCCCAATATGGATGGTTTGCATGATTTGATTCTCCAGGAGGTTCACATATCGCGGTACTCTATTCATCCGGGTGTCAAAAACATGTATCAGGACTTGAAACAGCATTACTGGTGGAGAAGAATGAAGAAGAACATAGTAGAGTATGTGGCTCGATGTCTGAATTGCCAGGAGGTAAAATGTGAGCACCAGCGACCAGGTGGATTGCTTTAGAAGTTAGAGATTCCAGAGTGGAAATGGGAGCGGATCACTAGGGATTTCATTGTTGGACTCCCACGAACTCAGCGGAGGTTTGATGCAGTTTGGGTGATTATGGATAGGTTGACCAAGACGGCTCATTTCATTCCTGTGATGACTACCTATTCTTCCGAGTAGCTAGCTCGAATCTACATCCGTGAGATCGTCAGGCTTCATGGCATACCGGTATCTATTATCTCTGACCGGGGTACGTAATTTACATCACGGTATTGGAGAGCTGTACAGCATGAGTTGGGTACTAGAGTTGAGTTGAGCACAACATTTCACCCTCAGACGGATGGGCAGTCCGAGCACACTATTCATATATTAGAGGATATGCTCCATGCATGTGTGATAGATTTTGGGGGTGCTTGGGACCAGTTCTTGCCACTTTCGGAGTTTGCTTACAATAACAGTTATCAGTCCAGCATTCAGATGGCACCGTATGAGGATCTGTACGGTAGGCGGTGTCGTTCCCCAGTGGGTTGGTTCGAACCCGGTGAGGCCAGAATTTTGGGTACGGACTTGATTCAGGATGCCTTGGAAAAAATAAACGTGATTCAGGATAGACTTCGCACAACCCAGTACAGACAGAAGAGTTATGCAGACCGGAAGATTAGCGATGTGGCATTCATGGTAGGAGAGCGAGTCTTGCTCCGGGTTTTTCTCCTATAAAAGGCGTTATGAGGTTTGGAAAGAAGGGCAAGCTGAGCCCAAGGTTCATTGGTCTATTTGAGGTGTTGCGTCGAGTTGGGGAGGTTGCTTATGAGCTTGCCTTGCCTCCTAGTCTAGCAGGAGTTCATCCGGTATACCATGTTTCTATGCTCTGAAAGTATCACGGCGATCCGTTCCATGTGTTGGATTTCAGTTCAGTTCAATTGGACAAGGATCTATCCTATGTTGAGGAGCCAGTGGCTATTTTAGACAGGCAGGTCAGAAGGCTAAGATCAAAGAACATTGCTTCCGTGAAGGTTCATTGGAGGGGACAGCCAATGGAGGAGGCGACTTGGGAGACCGAGCAGGATATGCGCAGCCGTTATCCTCATATTTTCACCACTTCAGGTATGTATCTATGCTCGTTCGAGGACAAATGATTGTTTTAAGAGGGGGAGGATGTAATGACCCGGTCGGTCATTTTGAGAGTTAAAGCCCTAAACCTCTATTAACTGCTTTCCCCATATCTATTTCTGCTATTGTGACTTGCCGGGATGATTGGTTTTGAGTTTCGGAGTGTTTTGGGACACTTAGTCCCTAAATGAGAGCTTAAGTCTTAGAATTTGGACCGTAGTTGGAACTATATGAAGACGGACCCGGAATGGAATTCTGTCAACACCGTTGGCTCCGTTGTGTTATTTTGAGCTTAGAAGCGCATCCGGAATGTGTTTTGGAGGTCTGTAGTAGATTTAGGCTTGAATTGGCGAAAGTTAGATTTTTCGGCGATTTCGGTCCATAGTGGAAATTTTGATATTGAGCTCGGAATGGATTTCCGAAAATGGCGGTAGGTTCGTAGTGTCATTTGTGACCTTTGTGTAAAATTTGAGGTAATTCGGACTAGATTTGACGTGGTTCGGCGTCGTTTGTAGAATTTAGAAAATTCTAAGTTTTTAGGCTTGAATCCGTGCTTAATTCATGATTTTTGGTGTTGTTCGATGTGGTTTGAAGGCTCTACTAAGTTCGTATGGTGTTATAGGATTGGTTGGTAGGTTTGGTTGAGGTCCCGGGGGACTCGGCTATGTTTCGGATGCTTAACGGAATGAAATTGGACTTAGGAAAATCTTGTGTTTTTGCTGGTTGTGCTGTAATCACACCTGTGCAAGGCTGCCCGTAGGTGCAAGCCCGCAGGTGCGAGCAAATTGGCGCAGAAGTGGGAAATGGAGGAGTTCCAGGGATCGCAGGTGCAAGGTGTTTTCCGCATCTGCGATGCCCGCAGATGCGTTAGGGGTCTTCGCAGGTGCGCAAGGTCCGCATAAGCGGAAGGGAATTCCGCGCACGCGCAGATGCGGCCCTTTCATCGCAGGTGCGAAGGAAGAGGGGGCAAGTGAATTGCGCAGATGTGCACAATTTCCGCACAAGCGCACCTGCAGGTGCGAGCCCAGGTTCCGCAGGTGCAGAAATACCTGGGTAGTGGTTAAAACCGAAGGGCTTCGTGATTTTTGTCATTTTTGACTTTGCAAACTCGGTTTAGGGCGATTTGTGAGAGCATTTTCGAGGCATTTCTTGAGGTAAGTCCCTTGTGCTTATTTTTGATCAATAATCTTGCCTTGCCGTGTATTTTCCCACCTAGTTAATGTGTATTTAAGGTGGAAATTGGAATTTGGAGGCTAGGGATTTGGAAGTTTGATTTGTGGATTTGGAGGACCATTTGGTATCGAAATTTAGTAATTTTGGTATGGTTAGACTCGTGGTGGAATGGGCGTTCCTATTTTGTAACTTTTACCCGATTCTGAGACGTGGGCCCCCACGGGCAATTTTTGAGTTAATTTCGGGATTTTTGTTAAAGTGTTGATTTCATTAATTAGATGAGTTTATTATTGTTGTATTTATGATATGTAATTGCTTTTGGCTAGATTTGGGCCACTCGGAGCCGGATATTCATGGGAAAGGCATTGTGACCGATTGATTGATCTTGGTTCGAGGTAAGTGGCTTCCCTAACTTTGTGTGGGGGAAATCCCCTTAAGATTTGGAACTATTGTGTTATGTGAGCGCCGTGTACGTGAGGTGACGAGTATGTACACGAGCTAGTTGTGGTAAAACCCGATTTTCTTACCGAGCAGCAACATGTTTT
Organism: Nicotiana tabacum; assembly: GCF_000715075.1. NCBI lineage: Eukaryota > Viridiplantae > Streptophyta > Magnoliopsida > Solanales > Solanaceae > Nicotiana > Nicotiana tabacum. The sequence continues at coordinate 16,621,685 of NC_134101.1, read as the reverse complement.
CGTGTTATTTTGAGTTATACCATTTTAATGAGTACTAATCTATTTTCATTCTTAATTGAGTTATTCCAATATGTGTAGCTATCATGTTTAGTCTAATACAACATGTCTACCTGTCTTAATTGTTTTGTATGAATTATGTGCAGCATGCTTAGTGAATTTCCTACTTCTTCCCTGACTGGTACTTAGTCTAAATTGTAAGAACTTTATGATGTAGTTGTATTTCTATCAGTCACACTGCATATTTACTTTGGGACTACGGAACGGTATTCCGGGAGATCCCCATGTACTGCATATTTACTTGGGGACTACGGAACGGTATTTCAGGAGATCCCGCTGTCTTGCATATTTACTTTGGGACTACTGAACGGTATTCCGGGAGATCCCCCTACACATTTACTTTGGGACTACGGAATGGTATTCCGGGGGATCCCCCTGCACATTTACGTTTGGGACTGCGAGACGGTATCTCGGGAGATCCCCTATTGTGTTTTTGTGTACTAAGCTGTTACCTTCTATGATTTCATTGTTGTTAAATTTCAGCCTTTATTTTATTGCGGAATTACACTCTATATTGTTTTATTATATATTTACCAGTTGGTCCTTGACCTGACCTCGTCACTACTCGACCGAGGTAGGCTTGGCACTTACTGGGTACCAATTGTGGTGTACTCATGCTACTCTCTCCACATGATTTTCGTGTGCAGATGCAGGTGCACCTTATCAGCCGTACTATCAGTGAGCCAGGACAGCTTTGGAGTCTTCAAGGTATATCTGCCGCGTCCGCAGACCTCGAAGTCCCCTTCTACTCTTTCTCATGTCCAATATCTTCTGTATTTTTCCTTGTTAGATTCTGATATATAGAGACACTAGATTCTTCCTTCTGTAGTTTGTGATTCACGATGTTCTGGGTTTTGGGATTGTTGTGTATTTTTGAATAATTGGTTAAATTTATATTTTTATTTCAATATTACGCAAAATGTTAGGATTACCTATTTGTAAAGACTAGGTGTCGTCACGACGTCACACGGAGGGGGAAATTGGGTTATGACAGTAAGTCTCCCACCATCTGAGTGCAGCCCCAAAAAACCGAAAAGTAGTGAATGAGATCCCACTGGTCTCCAGAATACCCATTGTCCGAAGCATCCGTTAACTCCTATCTAGAAAACCCTAAGCATCCTCTGACTCAGTATCGCTAAATGGTGGAGGTCGATGCCTCTCAAATCTCTCAAGTCTCCTCTGCTCATCATCTCTCATAACATAAACTTCCGGGGCCTGAGCTGCTATAGCCGGCTAGGCTGGTAGTGCCCCCGGTACCTAAAGTCCCTATACTACCTGGTCTGGAGTAAGGGCAATAGGGGTATGAGTACCTCCCCCGGCTTGAGAAGTGGCAGGTTCGGCCTGAGCTGAAACCACCTGAGCAAGACCAGTGCAAGCTGCCAATATCTGGGCCAAAGTCTCCTGAAGGCCTGGAATCTCAATGGACACAACTGGTGCCTGCGCTGATCCTGTCGGCTCAACTATATCTGGAATCTGCTTCTGAGCTGGAGTAACTGGTGGTACTACAGGTGCTGGTCCAACTGTGGTACGAGATACACCTCGACCTCTACCTCGGCCCCGGCCTCTACCACGGCCCCGGCCTCTCGCGGCCCTAACTAGTGGCACTGGTGGCTGACCGTCCGATCTGGTAGTACGTGTCCTCACCATCTGTGAGAGAATAGAATAATAGAATTTTAGTTTCCGGAGTCAACAAATTCGCACGACAGAATACAAGAAAGTGAAATTTTCCTAAGGGTTCTGCAGCCTCTCGAAGATAAGTACAGACGTCTCTGTACCGATCCGCAAGACTCTACCAAACCTGCTCATGACTCGTGAGACCTATGTAACCTAGGCTCTAATACCAACTTGTCACGACCCAAAATCTCACCCGTCGTGATGGCGCCTATCTCGATACTAGGCAAGTCGTTAATGTCACTAAACCACAATTTCTTTTAAGTTTAAAAATATAATATTTAAATACAATACAAAATCTCCCAAATACAAATACGAACACTTCCCAAAACCTGGTGTCACTGAGTACATGAGCATCTAATATGAATACAAATCTGGAAAAGGACGGTCTATAATAGTCTAAGACCAAAATACAGTAATACAGAGATAGGGAAGGAGAGACAATGTCCTGTGAAACAAGGCAGCTACCTTTGAATCTTCTGAAAATCAGCTGTACGGAAGAATCAACTCCCGTTATGTCCGAGAATACCTGGATCTGCACATGAAGTGCAGGGTGTAGTATGAGTGCAACCAACTCAGCAAGTAATAATAATAACTAAGGAACTGAAGAAAATGACGAGCTACACAGTTATAGTTCACTTTCAGTAATTTCAGCAAAGAATAGACATGCTTTCAAATCCAGCAGTTTAAGTCAAATCAATTTTATGTAGTTCAAGTTCATGTAATCCTGATATAAAATCCTTTAGAGATTTCACAACAATGACAGATAGCAACCAAATGAAACAACAAATGGAAAGCAAGTACAGCCTCTCAGGCAACAGTCACTCAACTCATCACAACGGCTCAACTACTCAGCTCTCAACCCTAGGCACTCACACTCAATGGGTACTCACGCTCACTGGGGGTGTACAGACTCCATAGGGGCTCCTATAGCCCAAGCGCTATAATCTGCACTGACAACTCACGTGCCATAATATAAATATCTGGATCTGCACGGCCAACTCACGTGCTACATGGCCAACTCACGTGCTATAGTATGATATAAGGATCTGCACGGCCAACTCACGTGCTGCACGGCCTACTCACATGCTATAGTATAATATAAGGATCTGCACGGCTAACTCACATGCTATAGTATAATATAAGGATCTGCACGGCCAACTCACGTGCTATAGTATAATAAAAGGATCTGCACGGCCAACTCACGTGCTATAGTATAATAAAAGGATTTGCACGGCCAACTCACGTGCTATAGTATAATATCTCATAATCAGGCCCTCGGCCTCACTCAGTCATAAAGCTCTCCAGTCTCTAGGGCTCTCAACAATCATGAAATCAGCCCAAACAACAATGATATGACACATCAATAATGAACAATAGAGACAGACACAAAATAATCAAGTAACTATGACTGAGTACAAAACAACAATTTAAGCAAATAATTCAACATGTACACGACGTCGGTGGGTCCCAACAATACCAACATATAGCCTAAACATGGTTTTTGACATGACTTATAGTCAAATTTCCACAACACATAGAGAACACATAATTATCAACAAGTTATTCAACTTTACAGTTTCCACGGGACGGACCAAGTCACAATCCCCTCGGTGCACGCCCACACGCCCTTCACCTAGCATGTGTGTCACCTCCAAAATAATCACATGATATGAAAATCCGGGGTTTCATACCCTCAGGACTAGAGTTAAAACTATTACTTACCTCAAACCGTTTAATTCTTTATTCCGCTATGCCCTTTCCACGAGAATTGGTCTCTGAAAGCCTCGTATCTAGCCACAATTAATTTGATTCAGTCAATACCAATTATTGTAATTAATTTCATAAGGAGATACTAATGTTTCCAGTAAAATCCGAAATTAACTCAAAAATCGTCCGTGGGACCCACGTATCGGAACCCGACAAAAGTTACAGAATTTGAATGCTCATCCAACCACGAGTCCAACCATACAAATTTCACCAAAATCCGACACCAACTCGACCCTCAAATCTTCAATTAAAGCCTATGAAGATTTCTACCATTTTCAATCCAATCCTTACCCATTTGAACTTAACACTCTTTCCACAACCTTATTGGTATGTATACATAATACTCTTACACCCAAGAATCATACTATAAATCACCCATTTTTACTCCAAACCCGAAATTGAAAAATTGAGGAAAGAAATTCTTACCTCTTTTATTCTCTATCATCCCGGGAAGGCCAATGTAGTGGCCGATGCCTTGAGTCATAAGGTGGAGAGTTTGGGCAGCTTAGCATATTTACCGGTAGCAGAGAGGCCTTTAGCCTTGGATGTTCAGGCCTTGGCCAACCAGTTTGTTAGACTGGATGTTTTTTAGCCGAGCCGAGTTTTGGCTTGTGTGGTTTCTCAATCTTCTCTTTATGATCGTATCAGGAGCGTCAGTATGATGACCCCCATCTGCTTATCCTTAAGGATACAGTTCAGCACGGTGATGCCAAGGAAGTCACTATTGGAGATGATGATGTATTACGGATGCAGGGTAGGCTAAGTGTGCCTAATGCAGATGGTTTGCATGAGTTGATTCTCCAGGAGGCTCACAGTTCGCGGTACTCCATTCATCTGGGTGCTGCAAAAGATGTATCAGGACTTAAGACAACACTATTGGTGGAGGCGGATGAAGAATGACATAGTGGAGTATGTAACTCAGTGTCTAAATTGTCAACAGGTGAAATATGAGCATCAGCGACCGGGTGGATTGCTTCAGAAGCTAGAGATTCCAGAATGGAAATGGGAGAGGATCACTATGGATTTTGTTGTTGGGCTCCCACGGACTCAGAGGAAGTTCGATGCGGCTTGGGTGATTATGGATAAATTGACCAAGTTAGCTCATTGCATTCCTGTGGTTACTACTTACTCTTCGAAGCAGTTGGCTCATGTCTATATTCGCGAGATTGTCAGACTCCATGGCGTACCGGTATCTATCATCTCTGACCGGGGTATGCAGTTTACATCACGGTTCTAGAGGGCAGTACAGCATGATTTGGGTACTCGGGTAGAGTTAAGTACAACATTTCACCCTCAAACGGACGGGCAGTCTGAACACACTATTCAGATATTGTAGGATATGCTTCGTGCATGTGTGATAGATTTTGGGGGTGCTTGGGATCAGTTCTTACCACTTGCGGAGTTTTCTTACAATAACAGTTATCAGTCGAGCATTCAGATGGCTCCGTATGAGGCCTTGTATGTTAGGCGGTGCCAGTCTCCAGTAGGTTGGTTTGAACCGGGCGAGGCTATACTATTAGGTACAGACTTGGTTCAGGACGCCTTGGAAAAGTTTAAGTTGATTCAGGATCGACTTCGTACAGTCCAATCTAGACATAAGAGTTATGCGGATCGAAAGGTTAGAGATGTTGCATTCATGGTTGGTGAGCGGGCGGGAAGAAGGGCAAGTTGAGCCCTAGGTATATTGGGAATTTTGAGATTCTTGAGAGAGTTGGAGAGGTGGCTTACAGACTTGCACTACCACCTAGTTTTTCTGCGGTTCATCCGGTATTCCATGTTTCTATGCTACGGAAATATCACGACGATCAGTCTCATGTGTTAGACTTTAGTTCGGTTCAGTTGGACAAGGATATATCTTATGTTGAGGAACCACTGCTTATTTAGATAGGCAGGTTCAAAAGCTGAGGTCAAAGAACATTGCTTCCGTGAAGGTTCAGTGGAGGGGTCATCCGGTCGAGGAAGCGACTTGGGAGACCGATCATGATATGCGCAGCCGTTATCCACATTTATTCACCAGCTCATGTACTTTTTCTAACTCCGTTTGAGGATGAACGTTTGTTTTAGAGGTGGAGAATGTGATGACCCAAAATGTCATCTTTAAATTTAATAATTAATTATGTGTTCTAAGACCTCGAAAAGCACTATTTATCATTTCTCGACTTGCGTGCGCAGTCTGTAAAATTTTTCGGAAAATATTTATGTTTAAAATGGATTAAAATGTGAATTAGAGCTTTAAAACTCAACTGAGTTGACTTTGGTCAACATTTTGAGCAAGCGAACTCGGATCAGTGTTTTGATAGTTCCGATAGGTCCGTATCGTGATTTGGAACTTGGGCGTATGCCCGGAATCAAATTCCGAGGTCCCTAGCCCGAGATATGGAATTTTGATGAAAAATTAAAAGTTTAAGTTCAAATAGTGACCGGATGTCGATTTTTGTGCAAACGACCCCGGAATAGAATTTTGATGATTCCAACATCTCCGTATGGTATTTTGAACTTAGGAGCATGATCGAAATTTTATTTGGAAGTCCGTAGTGAAATTAGGCTTGAAAAGGCTAAAATAGGAATTTAAAGTTTGGAAGTTTGACTGGGAAGTTGACTTTTTGATATCGGGGTCGAAATCCAGTTCTGAAAATTTTCACCACTCCGTTATGTCATTTATGATTTGTGTGCAAAATGTGAGGTCAATCGAACTTGATTTGATAGGTTTCGACATCGAATGTAGAAGTTGAAAATTTTAAGTTTCATTAAGCTTGAATTGGAGCATAATTCGTGGTTTTAGCATCGTTTTATCTGATTTGAAATTTCAAATAAGTTCGTATGATGTTTTAGGACTTGTTGGTATATTTGGTTGAGGTCTCGAGGGCCTCGGGTGAGTTTCGGATGGTTAACGGATCAAAAATGGGACTTAAACAGCTGCTGCAAATTTTCTTCTGCTGTGCAATCGAGCCCAAAAATCAAAGGCCAGTAATCGAGCCCAAAAATCGAGCCGAGGATCGAAGGCAGGCTCGAGATCCATGATCGAAGGCAACTCGAGAGCCATTATTGAAGGCAAGGCTCGAGGGCCATGATCGAAGGCAAGCTCGAAGGCCAGTGATCGAGACCATTGATCGAAGGCCCAGGATCGAGGGCTATGACCAAGGCCAGTGATCGAGGGCCATGATCGAAGGTATGATCGAAGGCCATGACCGAGGTCCATGATCGAGGACCATGATCAGAACCCATGATCGGACTCCCCATGAACGGACTCCCCTTAATAGGACTCCCCATGATCGGACTCCTATGATCGAGGTCACCCTAGACAAATCTGTAAGTTATAAAAATAGGGGGGCTTCGTCCCATTCGCCATTTTTAACAACTTGGAGCTTGAGCAGAGGCAATTTTTGATATATTTTCAAGGAAAAACATTGGGGTAAGTGTTCTTAACTCAATCTTGGTTAGATTACCTGAATCCATCACTATTTTTAACATTTAATTGGTGATTTTAGTTGAAACAATTTGAAAACCCTCTTGGATAGATTTGAGGATTTGAGGTTCGAAACGTTATTGGAATTTAGTCATTTTCGTATGGTTAGACTCGTGGTTGAATGGGCGTTCATATTTCATAACTTTCGCCGAATTCCGAGACGTGAGCCCCACAGGCCATTTTTGAGTTAATTTCAAATTTTTATTGAAAAATGTAATATTTTCTTATAGAATTAATTCTATAATTTTTGTTGACTGTATCGAATTAATTATGACTAGATACAAGTCGACCGAAATCGGAAAATCGAGGAAAAAGTATACTACTTGGTTAAATTGGAGCAAGTCGAGGTAAGTGACTTGTCTAACCTTGTGTGGGAAAAATTTCCCCTAGGATTGGTATTAATTGTAATGTGATGAAAGTCGTGTACACGAGGTGACGAGTGTGTACACGGACTAAATGTGAAGGATTATATTTTTAAATTATGAAGATCATTGTTGCATATTAATTAAATTATTAAATCTTATTATATTCTCCATCATTGATTTGATTTGTATACTTTGGGAATTGAAATTATTTTGGGACCGCAAAATGGGTATTGTAACGACCCGGCAAGTCGTTCCGAGAGTTATAGCCCTGTTTCCCCATTCCTTATTCTTTATGTGTTGTTCAGTGGTGTTCAGTTGTATCGAGTTGGTAGGTTTGGGTTCGGAGTAGTTTTGGAGTGAAATGAACACTTAGTCTCTTAGTTAGAAAGTTAAGTTAGAAAAGTCAACCGAAAATTGACTTATGAGTAAACGAATTCGGCTGTGGATTTTTATGATTCAATTAGATTCGTTGGGTGATTTTAGACTTAGGAGTGTGTCCAGAATATAATTTGGAGGTCCGTGGTAGAATTAGGCTTGAATTGGCGAAAGTTGGAAGTTTAGAAGTCCATAGGCTTGAATCCGAGGTTGATTTGGTGTTTTGGTGTTGTTTTGGGTGTTCTGAAGGTTCGACAAAGTTTGGGTAGTGATATATGACTTGTTGGAATTATTGGTTGAGGTCCCGAGGGCCTCGGGTGAGTTTCGAATAGGTTTGGGTTGTGTTGCACTCGTTTTTCTTATGTTTCGACGTCGTTTCTTCAAGCATAAATGATATCATATTAAACAAATGAGCTCTGATTTCTTTTTTGCTTGAAGCATTAGATCTGTATCGTAATTACGGACCTGTAGCAAAAGGAATCGTCGAATTGAACATCGTATGAGGATTTTATGGTCATTTTACTAAGAATTAGGTTTCCAGATTTTGCAGATTAATTACGAAAATTCCACCGACGGTGTATTTAAAAATCTGCACGATTTGCAAATATTAAAACCTACATATCTCCTTCATTATAAGGTCAAATTGAGTGATTCAAAAGCCTAACTTGACTAAAACTTCACAAGGAATCCATTGCAGGAATAAAAAGCGAGTCTCAGTATAATTTGACATGAGAAACGAGGCAGAATAACTGGCATAAAAATATATAAAATGAGTGTTTGTTCATTTGGTCATATTTTGAGTTGGGGAGCTCGAATTTGGGAGATTTTGGGGGAGATTTTCACCATAAGGATTGGGGTAAGTGTTCTCTACTCAGGTTTTGTTACATTTCATGAATCCATCTTCGTTTTTCGGATTTGATTGATGATTTCAAAGTGAAATTGAGGGAGTTAGGGTTTGAGTTTTGGAGAGTTTAAGTGAGGATTTAAGGGACCAAACTGAGTCCGATTTTGATGAATTTTATATGGTTAGACTCGGGAGAGGACGAGGTTAATTATTCTACAATTTTTGACTGATTTCGAAATGTGAGTCTGGGGGCCGGGTTTTGGCCGGTTTCGGATTTTTGGCATATTTTGTAGTTTTTATTGTGGAATTCGATTCGTTAGCCTATGTTGATGGTATTAATCTGATTATGGTTAGATTTGGAGCTTTTGGATACCGAGTCCAGAGACGAAGGTATCCCGGAGTAGGATTTTATGCTGTTAAGGTAAGTAACAGTTTTAACTCTGGCTTTGAGGGTATAAACCCGGAGAATTTGATATCGTGTGACTGTTTGGAGGTGATACCCATGCTAGGTGACGGGCGTGTGGGTGTATACCTCGAGGGATTGAGACTTGGTCCGTCCCGTGAGGCCTCATGGCCATCTTCTGTGTTTACGTAGTTACTTGTTGTTGAACTTGTCTGCCTTCATGTTAGAGATCATGCTTAGGCTTTATTCATGCTCACATTATTTGTACTCAGTCATAGAAAGTATTGTACATGTTTACCTCAGTCTCTATTATTTGCTAACATGTTGTGATACTTGATGTGGGTTGTGTTCCCTTATTTTTGGTGATGGTGAGGCTAGTGAGGTACATGATTGAGTGAGGCTGAGGGCCTGGTTATGAGGATATTAATACCATAGCACGTGAGTTGTCTGTGTAGCAAGTGAGATGACCGTGCGGGTCCAAGTATTGATACCACAGCACGTCCGATGTCCGCGTAGCACGTGAGTTGACCGTGCGGATCCAGGTATTGATAGGATGGCACGTGAGTTGTCCGTGCTTAGCGCTTGGGCTTTGGGAGCCCCTCCGGAGTCTGTACACACCCCTAGTGAGTGCAGAGTGTTGAGTGTTTTGAGTGTTGAGTGCTGAGTGTGAGTGATGTGATGGAGTGACATTGATGTGAGGTTGCATTTACTTTTGTTGTTGCTGCATTTATCTGTTAAACTTCTTTGTTGCATTTACTGAGTTATGGAATTTACCTGTGTATTTTTGTTATTTTTAAATTGTGAAAATAAATAATTGAACTGTTTTACTTAGCTCGTCACTACTGCTCAGTTCCTTAGTTATTTCTGTGACTACTGAGTCGGTTGTACTCATACTACACCCTGCATTTTATGTGCAGATCCAGGTGAGTTAGAGCGCGGCGATCGTTGAGTTCAGGCCGGCTATCTGTGGAGATTGCAAGGTAGCTGCTAGCGTCCGCAGGACCTTGTTACTCCTTTTGTCATTTCTTCTTTTGGACAGTTAGACAGTTTATATATCTTAGTTTATAATTTTAGACACTCATGACTTAGTGACTGACACCCCGATGTTTGGGGCTCGTTTCCGTATTTTTCTATATTATATTTAGAGTTGATTTAGTTTATGAAAAATTTAAATGTTGAAATATTTTATTAAATTCTTATAATCGGTTTAGTAGTAATATTTTTGCGAAGTAGGCTTGCCTTGTAACACGATAGGTGCCATCACGACCATGGTTAGATGTGTTGCGCTCGTTTTTCTTATGTTTCGACGTCGTTTCTTCAAGCATAAATGATATCATATTGCACATATGAGCTCCGATTTCTATTTTGATTAAAGTATTAGATCCGTATCATAATTACGGACCCGTAGCAAAAAGAATCATCGAATTTGGACATCGTATGAGAATTTTATGGTCATTTTACTAAGAATTAGGTTACCAGATTTTGCAGATTAATTACGACATTGCCACTAGCGGCGTATTTAAAAATTTGCACGATTTGCAAATATTAAAACCTACATATCTCCTTCATTATAAGGTCAAATTTAGTGATTCAAAAGCCTAACTTGACTAATATTTCACAAGGAATCCATTGGAGGCATAAAATGCGAGTCTCGGTATAATTTGTCATGATAAACGAGGCAGAATAGCTGGCAGAAAAAATATATAAAATGAGGGTTTGTTCATTCGGTCATATTTTGAGTTGGGGAGCTCGGATTTGGGCGATTTTGGGGGTATTTTTACCATAAAGATTGGGGTAAGTGTTCTCTACTCAGTTTTGGTTATATTTCATAAATCCATCTTCGTTTTTGGGATTTTATTGATGATTTCAAAGTGAAATTGAGGGAGTTAGGGTATGAGTTTTGGAGAGTTTAAGTGAGGATTTGAGGGACCAAACGAAGTCCGATTTGATGAATTTTATATGGTTAGACTCGAGAGAGGACGAGATTTATTATTCTGCCATTTGTGACTGATTTCGAGACATGGGCCCGGGAGCCGGGTTTTGGCCGGTTTCGGATTTTTGGCATATTTTGTAGTTTTTATTGTGGAATTTGATTCGTTAGCCTATGTTGATGGTATTAATCTGATTATGGTTAGATTTAGAGCTTTTGGATACCGAGTCCAGAGACGAGGGCATTTCGGAGTAGGATTTTACGTTGTTAAGATAAGTAATAGTTTTAACTCTAGCTTTGAGGGTATAAACCCGGAGAATTTGATATCGTGTGACTGTTTGGAGGTGATACCCACGCTAGGTGATGGACGTGTGGGTGTATACCTCGTGGGATTGAGACTTGGTTCGTCCCGTGAGACCTCATGACCATTATCTATGTTTACGTAGTTACTTGTTGTTGAACTTGTTTGCCTTCATGTTAGAGATCATGCTTAGGCTTTATTCATGCTCACATTATTTGTACTCAGTCATAGAAATTATTGTACATGTCTACCTCAGTCTCTATTATTTGCTAATATGTTGTGATACTTGATGTGGGTTGTGTTCCCTTATTTGTTGATGATGGTGAGGCTAGTGAGGTACATAATTGAGTGAGGTCGAGGGCCTGGTTGGGAGGATATTAATACCATAGCGCGTGCGTTATCCCCATAGCACGTGAGTTGACCGTGCGGGTCCAGGTATTGATACCATAGCGCGTGAGTTGTCCGCGTAGCACGTGAGTTGACCGTGCGGATCAAGGTATTGATATGATGGCACGTGAGTTGTTCGTGCTTAGCGCTTAGGCTTTGGGAGCCCCTCCGGATTCTGTACCTACCCCCAGTGAGCGCAAAGTGTTGAGTGTTTTGAGTGTTGAGTGCTGAGTATGAGTGATGAGTAATGGAGTGATATTGATGTGAGGTTGCATTTACTTTTGCTGTTGCTGCATTTATCTGTTAAACTTCTTTGTGGCATTTACTGAGTTATGGAATTTACCTATGTATTTCTGTTATTTTTAAATTGTGAAAATAAATAATTGGACTATTTTACTTAGCTCGTCACTACTACTCAGTTCCTTAGTCATTTCTATTACTACTGAGTCGGTTGTACTCATACTACACCATGCACTTTATGTGCAGATCCAGGTGAGTTAGAGCGCGGCGATCGTTGAGTTCAGGCCAGCTATCTGTGGAGATTGCAAGGTAGCTACTAGCGTCCCTAGGACCTTGTTACTCCTTTTGTCATTTCTTCTTTTGGACAGTTAGACAGTTTATATATCTTAGTTTATAGTTTTAGACGCTCATGACTTAGTGACACCCCGATGTTTGGGGCTCATTTCCGTATTTTTCTATATTATATTTAGAGTTGATTTAGTTTATGAAAAATTTAAATGTTGAAATATTTTATTAAATTGTTATAATTGGTTTAGTAGTAATATTTTGGGAAGTAGGCTTGCCTTGTAACACGATAGGCTCCATCACGACCATGGTTAGATTTTGGGTCGTGACAAGTTGGTATCAGAGCCTAGGTTACATAGGTCTCACGAGTCATGAGCGGGTTTAGTAGAGTCTTGTTGATCGGTACGGAGATGTCTGTAGTTATCTTCGAGAGGCTGCAGAACCTTTAGAAAATTTCACATTCTTGTATTCTTTTCGTGCGGTATTGATTCACGTTGAAGTGTAACTCTTTGAATTCCTTCCACGCATTTGTATGCGCACATGCGCGCTCGGTATCAGTTATGCATCGGCGGCTTGTGATTTCCTGGATGAGGTGCGAGATGTGATTTTTGTGTGTTGATGTTGGGCCAGTCTGGAGGACTTGAGGCCGGGTTTTGACTGTAGCTTGAGCACTGAGGTGTTGATTGTGTGAGCGCATGCTTGTGGTACTTTTGGGGATTTTTAAGAGAGTATTCAGCGGCTTATGAGCTTTAGGGCGGTGTAGTTTTATGCTTGGGTCTCGTGTGGTGAGTCTGGGTTGAGGATTGTGGTGTTATGTCGGGGAAAGAATCAATTTGAAGGTAATTCAGAAGGAACTCGGATAGATAGGACATCTTGGTAGTAGGTTGGATCGGCATGGTAATGGGTATGATTAGTTCTTTGGGTGTGTATGAGGTAATGAGTTCTACAAGTGTTTTGTGGCAATGTCCTTGGGTTTTTGGTGGTCTGCGTAGCTTGGTTGAGTTAGAAGGATTCAGTCCTGACGGATTGGTTTTGTGCCATTGGGGTTCGGAGAGAGTTCTTGATGGTTTCGAGAACAACTCTTGGCACGTTCGAGGACAAATGTTTGTTAAAGAGGGGGAGGATGTAACGACCCGGCCAGTCGTTCCGAGAGTTATAGCCCTGTTTCCCCATTACTGCTTCTTTATATGTTATTCAGCGGTGTTGAGTTGTATCGAGTTGGTAGGTTTGGGTCCGGAGTAGTTTTGGAGTGAAATGAACACTTAGTCTCTTAGTTAGAAAGTTAAGTTAGAAAAGACAACCGAAAGTTGACTTATGAGTAAACGAATTTGGCTGTGGATTTTTATGATTCAATTAGCATCGTTGGGTGATTTTAGACTTAGGAGTGTGTCCGGAATGTAATTTGGAGGTCCGTGGTAGAATTAGGCTTAAATTGGCGAAAGTTGGAAGTTTAGAAGTTCTTAGGCTTGAATCCGAGGTTGATTTGGTGTTTTGGTGTTGTTTTGGGTGTTCCGAAGGTTCGACTAAGTTCGGGTAGTGATATATAACTTGTTGGAATTATTGGTTGAGGTCTCGAGGGCCTTGGGTGAGTTTCGGATAGGTTTGGGTTGTGTTGCGCTCGTTTTTCTTATGTTTCGACGCTGTTTCTTCAAGCATAAATGATATCATATTAAACAAATGAGCTCCGATTTCTTTTTTGATTGAAGCATTAGATCCGTATCGTAATTACGGACTCGTAGCAAAAAAGAATCTTCGAATTTGGACATCGTATGAGGATTGTATGGTCATTTTACTAAGAATTAGGTTGTCAGATTTTGCATATTAATTATGAAATTGCCATTGACAGTGTATTTAAAAATCTGCACAATTTGCAAATATTAAAACCTACATATCTCCTTCATTATAAGGTCAAATTAAGTGATTCAAAAGCCTAACTTGACTAAAACTTCACAAGGAATCCATTGGAGGAATAAAAAGCGAGTCTCGGTATAATTTGACATGAGAAACGAGGCAGAACAGCTGGCAGAAAAATATATAAAACGAGGGTTTGTTCATTCGGTCATATTTTGAGTTGGGGAGCTCGGATTTGGGCGATTTTGGGGGCGATTTTTACCATAAGGATTGGGGTAAGTGTTCTCTACTCAATTTTGGTTATATTACATGAATCCATCTTCGTTTTTGGGATTTGATTGATGATTTCAAAGTGAAATTGAGGGAGTTAGGGTTTGAGTTTTGGAGAGTTTAAGTGAGGATTTGAGGGACCAAACGGAGTCCGATTTTGATGAATTTTATATGGTTAGACTCGGGAGAGGACGAGGCTAATTATTCTACCATTTTTGACCGATTTAGAGATGTGGGCCCGGGGGCCGGGTTTTGGCCGGTTTCGGATTTTTGGCATATTTTGTAGTTTTTATTGTGGAATTAAATTCGTTAGCCTATGTTGATGGTATTAATATGATTATGGTTAGATTTGGAGATTTTGGATACCGAGTCCAGAGACGAGGGCATCCCGAAGTAGGATTTTACGTTATTAAGGTAAGTAACAGTTTTTACTCTGGCTTTGAGGGTATAAACCCGGAGAATTTGATATCGTGTGACTGTTTGGAGGTGATACCCACACTAGGTGACGGGCGTATGGGTGTAGAACTCTAGGAATTGAGACTTAGTCCGTCCCGTGAGGCCTCATGACCATCATCTGTGTTTACGTAGTTACTTGTTGTTGAACTTGTCTACCTTCATGTTAGAGATCATGCTTAGACTTTATTCATACTCACATTATTTGTACTCAGTCATAGAAATTATTGTACATATTTACCTCAGTCTCTATTATTTGCTAATATGTTGTGATACTTGATGTGGGTTGTAATCCCTTATTTGTTGATGATGGTGAGGCTAGTGAGGTACATGATTGAGTGAGGCCGAGGGCCTGGTTGTGAGGATATTAATACCATAGCACGTGAGTTGTCTGCGTAGCACGTGAGTTGACCGTGCAGGTCCAGGTATTTATACCATAGCGCGTGAGTTGTCCGCGTAGCACGTGAGTTGACCGTACGGATCCAGGTATTGATATGATGGCACGTGAGTTGTCCGTGCTTAGCGCTTGGGCTATGGGAGCCCCTCTAGAGTCTGTACACACACCTAGTGAGCGCAGAGTGTTGAGTGTTTTGAGTGTTGAGTGTTGAGTGCGAGTGATGAGTGATGGAGTGACATTGATGTGAGGTTGCATTTACTTTTGTTGTTGCTGCATTTATCTGTTAAACTTCTTTGTGGCATTTACTGAGTTATGGAATTTACCTGTGTATTTCTATTATTTTTAATTATGAAAATAAATAATTGGACTATTTAACTTAGCTCGTCACTACTGCTCAGGTGAGTTAGAGCGCGGCGATCGTTGAGTTCAGGCCGGTTATCTGTGGAGATTGCAAGGTAGCTGCTAGCGCCTGCAGGACCTTATTACTCCTTTTGTCATTTCTTCTTTTGGACAGTTAGACAGTTTATATATCTTAGTTTATAGTTTTAGATGCTCATGACTTAGTGACACCCCGATGTTTGGGGCTCATTTCCGTAATTTTCTATATTATATTTAGAGTTGATATAGTTTATGAAAAATTTAAATGTTTAAATATTTTATTAAATTCTTATAATCGGTTTAGTAGTAATATTTTGGGAAGTAGGCTTGCCTTGTAACACGATAGGCGCCATCACGACCATAGTTAGATTTTGGATCGTGACAGGTATGCGGGTCGCAAAATGCAATGCAAAATCGATGCCCAGAAATGGGCTTCACAAGATAGGTTTGCAACCATTTTGCGGTCGCATAACTACTTCTGCGATCGCAGAATGGTTCTGCGATAGCAGAATTTGTCGCAGAATCGCATTTTCCAGTATTTGGTAATTTGGTCATAACCTCTTGTAGAAATGTCCAAATGACGAACGGTTTGAAATGTTAGAAACTAGACTCAATGATCTTTCATTTGATAGGTAATACACCATATAACACTTGGTATCATGAGAGTGATGCACATTTGAAGTTGTGTCTTGTGCGAACTCACTTTAACTTTAGTCTATTATGAAATTTTTAACTTCTACATTCGATGCCGAAACCGATCGAATCAAGTCCGTTTGACCTCAAATTTTGCACATAAGTCATAAATGGTTTCCAGAATCAGATTCCGACCCCGATATCAAAAAGTCAACCCCAGTCAAACTTCCCAAAAATTAAACTTTCAGCATTTCAAGCCTAATTCCACTACGGACCTCCAAATAATATTCCGGACACGCTTTTAAGCCCAAAATCACCATACGGAGCTATTGGAATCATAAAAATTTGAATCTGAGGTTGTTTATACATCGGTCCATATCCGGTCCATTTTTCTAACTTAAACTTTAAACCTTGGAACTAAGTGTTCCAATTCATTCCAAAACCTCACTGGACCCAAACCAATTACCCCGGCAATTCACACAACAACTGTAAGGTACAATTTGAGCAGTAAATGGGGGAAACGGGGTTGTAATACTCAAAACGACCGGTCGGGTCGTTACATTCTCCCCCACTTAAACATGCGTTCGTCCTCGAACGTGCCAAGAGTTGTTTCCAAGCCACCAAATCACTGTTCCATCTTACCACACATGTACTCGGGGGTGAACCCACGTCACCCTATTCCATATAAGCTTGACAACACAATACAACTGAAAACCATTAATTTAACCTTAGCCCAAAAACCTTGGAGTTTAATTTCCAACCTTTAGAATTTCTTTCAAGACACAAATATTACATTTGCACACCGTATAAGTCCGAACAAGTTGCATCGAGCTATAACTATAACCACGGATATGATCAACCAACATATTACACAACTCGCATGCTCGTAGCACCATTCCTGATCGCAGTGACTACTCCAAAACCAACCACATACTAGTATGCCTTAGACCAAAATTAAAATTTAACACCTAACCATGAAATTAAATTGTTAATAGCAGATTCCCCCACTTGGCTCAAAGCCATAGATTAAAACACACCATAATTCACAATACCCATACTCTATTACTGTCATAATATCGTAGTCAATTCAACAAAACTTCTTTTCCAACTCATGCAATGCCAACCATAAAAATACCCCAATCAGCCGCTAAGCTCGCATTTATTCTCTTAACAATCAAGCCAACCTTCTCAGCTAGATTCAAATTCAAATCTCCACACCTACACCCCGTAGGCAGAAAAGAAACTCTCTACTCAAGTCAAAAGAATACACCTACGTAGATTACTCTGCAGGGGATAACCCACCTGCTTAACCTTAAATTAGTATCTTGTTATACCCTTTAGCAGTCACAATTTCTACGCAATCATTAAATCTTTCCAAGTCCAAACTTATTAACAAGACATGAGAATTTGGTCTGCCCAAAATTTAACAATGTGAAAGATCCTTCAAAACATTCGTTACTCGAGACTGTTCGTCACAGCAAATCAAAATCAGGCACCCAATGGCCTTTCCTTTACATTTCAAGGAAATACTTCTCGTTATATTCCAATCATCTTAACACATCCCGCGGTCACATCATACCTATCATACCGCTATTCTACTGCTCATCGAGCCACAATTTCCACTATAGGGTCATTACCGTACATATAAGTCCAATTGTACGAGTTACAACTGAAGCTACCAAGCTTAAGCTACGAACTAAACCTGGCCTCAAGTCCTCCAGATTGGCCCATCACCAAAACTCATAATACACATCTCGAACCTCGTTCATAGAATCACAAGTCGGTGATGCACAGCTGATATTGAGCGCTCATGTGCGCATACGAATACGTGGAAGGAATTCAAAGAGTTATGTCTCATGCTGAATCAATCTCGCACGATAAAGAAAGAAAGATGGGAAGTATATATCTTAAATGCCTTGTAGCCTCTCGAAGATAAGTATGGACGTCATCATACATATCCGTAAGACTCTACTAGACACTTGCTCATGATTTGTAGAACCTATGAACCTAGTGCTCTGATACCACCTTGTCACGACCCAAAATCCCACTAGTCGTGATGGTACCTAACCTAACCCGTTAGGTAAGCCAATTTCCATCTATCCAATCCCAATAAAATTAATTAAAAGAAAATATCTAAAACCGATACATCTCCCCAAGAACTGGTAGTACAGATCATGAGCTTCTAAGAATAGAGTATACAAAGCGGAAATGAAATAAATACATAGTCTGTTTGAATAATACATAAACAGATCTTTTATAAATCTAAGGCTACCCTGAACAAGAGGCAGCTACAACAGGAATGCAGGTATAACTTCAGATCCTGCAACCATCGAGCACAGCAACAACGGCAGCTATATCTGCACGCAATGTGCAGAAGTGTAGTATCAGTACAACCGACCCCATGTACTGAGTAAGTAACAAACCTAGCCGTAGGTTGAAAGCAGTGATGAGCTTCTACCAAGGTCGGGTCTAAAACCACTAGTCCACAACAGTCCATAACAATATTAAAGCAAATAATACCATAAGAAACACATAGATAAAATGCTCAGCCAAATCATGATTTCAAAAATAATAGTTCTTCCTTTCAAATACATTCGTGAAAAACCCAAATCGTTTGCCGAAGTTGCCAAAAATATGAATAGTTTGAGAACAGTAATTTTTCCAAAAATCATTTCAATAAAAAATAAAATATCTGATTTTCTTTCCAAATAACCAGTGTAAAACAAATGCATCACTATGCCCATCTGTCAACGTGCGTGAGAAATCATGAATAATGTGATACCGTACAGCATGAGGAAAACACATCTCTATGCATATATGTCATATGTGCATGTCAATGCAATGTATCTCAGAGATTGTACTCATGTACTCACACTCTCAGAGTACTTAATATCACTATCTCACATTCTCTCTCACTATGCTCAGAACACTCAATCACTCAGGGCTATACAATACCTATTGCGGCGTGCAGCCCGATCCCTGTTTATAGTCGACTGCGCTCACTGGGGGTGTGTACAGACTCATGAGGGGCTCCTACAGCCCAAGCACTATAAGCACGGACAACTCATGTGCTGCACGGACAACTCATGTGCCATAATATAAATGACTGGAGTATCAAATCCCTGGATTTGCACGGTCAACTCACGTGTTATGCGGACAACTCACGTGCCATAATATCAATCTCTGGATCTGCACGGTCAACTCACGTGCTACGCAGACAACTCACGCGCTATGGTATCAATACCTGGATCTGCACGGACAACTCACGTGTTGCACGGACAACTCACCTGCCTCAATCAAATACCTCACAACAGGCCATCATCCTCACTCAGTCATGTACCTAAAATATCCTCACAATCAAGCCCTCGGCCTCCCTCAGTCATCAATCTCTCCAGTCTCTCTCTCTCATGGGCTCACAATGTCATGAGAATAGTCCAACAATGATGATATAATGTATCAATAAATAACAACAGAGACTGAGATATGATATGCAATGAAATGAATATGACTGAGTATGAATTTTCAATTTAAAATAAATATTTCACAACAATATGACCTCTGTGGGTCCCAATAATACTGGCACATAGCCTCAACATGATTTTTAATATGCTTTTCAGCTCAATTTCTTTAACTCATAAAATCGCATGAAAAATGCCAAGATCATTTAACTCAAAAATTCCATAGAAACAATTATGTCATAATTTCTATAGTGCGCGCCCACACCTAGCATGTGCGTCACCTCCCAACAATTTACAGAATACATATATTCAGGGTTTATACCCTCAACTCTAAGATTAGAAGAGTTACTTACCTCGAACAAGACAAATCCAATGTCGAGCAAGCTAAACAATGCTCTAGAAATTCCATTATGTGCGTATCAGCTTCCAAACGGCTCGAATTTAGTAACAATTAATTTGATTCAGCTCATAAAAATTATAAGAATTAATTCCATATCAAAATACTAATATTTTTCAAAAATACGAAATTACGCCCCAAAAATACCCATGGGGCCCACATCTAGGAATCTGATAAAACTCACAAAATCCGAAACCCCATTCAACCACGAGTCCAACCATACCAAAATTATTCAAATCCGACCACAACTCGGCCTTCAAATCCTCAATTAAAATCTTTGAAGATTTCTACCATTTTCAACCCAATCTTTACCCATTTGAACTCAAAAATCTTTGCATAAACCTTATTGATATGTATAAATAATCCTATTACACCCCAAGAATCATACTCTTAATCACCCATCTTTACCCAAACTCGAAATTGAAGACTAGGGGTTAGAACCTTACATCTTGGGTGAAGATCTTGTGATATTTCCTTGTTGGATTTCAAAGCTTGAACAAGATCTTGATGAACAAAGCACTTGAGCTTCTTCATCTCTCTAGAAAACTCTCCCTTCTCTCTAAAAATGTCAGATTTTTGCTCCAAAATGAGTCCCAAAGCCTATTTATCAAAATGGGATCGGGTTATGAAAAGAAAAAAATTAACCCTCCGAAAGCAGGTCTGTGATCGCATAATGGACCGCAGAATGGGTATGCGGGTCGCAAAATGCACCGCAAAATCGATGATCAGAAATGGGCTTCACTGGACAGGTTTGCGACCATTTTGCGGTCGCATAACTACTTCTGCGATCGCAGAATTGGTCGCAGAATCGCATTTTTCCAGCCTTTGGTAATTTGGTCATAACTTCTTGTAGGAATGTCCAAATGACAAACGGTTTGAAGAGTTAGAAACTAGACTCAAAGATCTTTCATTTGATAGGTAATACACCATATAGAACTTCGTCATAAGAGTTATGCTCATTTGAAGTTGGGTCTTATGCGAACTCACTTGAACTTTAGTCTATTATGAAATTTTCAACTTCTACATTTGATGCCGAAACCTATCGAATCAAGTCCGTTTGACCTCAAATTTTGCACACAAGTCATAAATGGTTTCCGAAATTGGATTCCGACCCCGATATCAAAAAGTCAACCCCCGATCAAACTTCCCAAAAATTAAACTTTTTGCATTTCAAGCCTAATTCCACTACGGACCTCCAAATAATATTCCGGACATGCTCTTAAGCCCAAAATCACCATACGGAGCTATTGGAATCATAAAACTTTGAATACGAGGTCGTTTACACATCGGTCCATATCCGGTCCATTTTTCTAACTTAAACTTTAAACCTTGGAACTAAGTGTTCCAATTCATTCCAAAACCTCACCGGACCCAAACCAATTGTCCTGGAAATTCACACAACAACTGTAAGGTACAATTAGAGAAATAAATGGGGGAAACGGGGTTGTAATACTCAAAATGACCTATCGGGTCTTTACATTTATGTATAAAGAATATCGTAGTTGGATGTACAATAGGAATTATCCTAATCGTCGGTTTTTTAGGGAGGAATTTATAGAAGGGGTTAAGGAATTTATTACGCATGCAATGTCACTTGAACCATTTTAGATTGGAGGGTTGATTATGTGTCCTTGTGTGAAGTGCAAGTGTTTGCATTTTTTTGGATCGGAGGATGTTAAGGCTCATCTTTATAAAAAAGGGTTTATGGATAATTATTTTGTGTGGACTAGTCATGGAGAGATTGATGGTAATGATGGTGCATTTCATAACGTAGTTGTTGGTGAAAGTAGTAGGTCGGTGGGGAATAACGTTCAACATCCTAGATACCATGAAATGGTTGTGGATGCTTTTGGGATGCACTTCGATTTTGAAACCCATGAAAGTGTTGAACAACCTCTTAACGAAGAGGCAAAATATTTTTATGAACAGTTAGAGGATGTTAGTCGTCCACTAAGCGAAGGGAGTATGCACTTTCAGTTGTCTGTTGCGGTTAGATTATTAAGTATCAAATCATATACCAATATTTCTCAAGCGGGAATGGATTCTTTCATTGGCCTTATGAGTGAACTAGTTGACCCAACTTTCAACATACCTGAAGATTTCTATCAGGCTAAAAGATTGGTTTCTAAGTTAGGACTCTTATCTATGAGAATCGATTGTTGTGAAGATGGTTGCATGTTGTATTATAAGGGTGATGCAGATTTAGAAAGTTGTAGATTTTATGAAAAACCTCATTTTAAGCGGCTTTCCAGCGGGAAGAAGGCTGCTGTGAAGTGCGTTATGATCGTTATCATAGGATGATCATCAGGCCTGAGGGCAATGGGTAAGATTTATTTATTACTTCTTTATTTTTTCTGATTTATAATAGCTACTCTTGTTTATTTAATGTAATTGCTATGTTGCAGGTTCATTCCTAATCATCAGGTTACAAAGATAATCACTGATATTCTTGGCGGGTTGTATAATGCACCCTATCCGACTTGGAGTGACTTTACAGAGGATCTCGTGCAACAAATGTTCAACCAATTTAAGGTTTTAATACAATTCTTATCTATTTAAGCATTATATTAACAATATTTTCATCTAACGTTAGATATTTTATTTTCAGACTAAGTGTGCCTGGGAGGACCGGTATAACCGTGAAATTTTGCAAATTGGGAGTACAAATGCCGTAAGAGACTCTCTGATTCCTTCTGCTCCGCTCGAAAGGTTAACAAGAAGCTTCATGGGTTCTACCGAATTTATGGGAGGATCTGCAGAGGTATTGGGCCACCGAGATATTCGAGAAGCTGAGTGAACTAGGAAAGAAGGCCCGAGCATCTGAGAAGGGTGGCTCCTTGCACTGTATGGGTTCAAGGAGCATGGGGGATACGAGGAGACAACTGGTAATTCCTTAAAATATTTCGGTCTATTTTTATCAAACTATATTTATATATGTTAATTTCGTTAATACGTTTTATTATATTTGTAGGAAAAAAGATATGGGAGGAAGAAGAGTCATGATGAGTTCTTCATGGAGACTCACATTTGGAAGAAGAAGGCACCGACAGATCTAACTAGATAGGTCGAGGACCGGGCAGAGACTACACATGTAATTTTCATAACTACTATAAATGTTTATAATAATATATAGTTAGTAATTTTCTATCTTCTAAATAAAGGGTCTCTACAAGATTAATGTGGAGGAGTACACTCAGAGCTTGCCACCGAATGAGAAAGGCGAGCGAACGCCCATTTCACACGAAGAAGCGCAGAGGATATGGTTGGATGTTATCGGTGGTCCTAAAAAGGGGATATCATATGGCTTTCCAGATAAATCATTTCGGCGCTACAGGGCTGGATTACAAGGTATAGGGACTTCCTCCCAAGGCGAGGCAATTGATAGGTCGACTATATCGTCTATGGAACAGACGATCGCAAAACTAACAGCGAAGCTTGAAAAGACAAAGGCTAGAGAAAAAAGTAGAGATGAACAATTTGGTACCCTTCAAGTTCAGCTAGAAAGGAGGGACGAACAATTTAATCTCCTTCAAGTCAGCTGGCCAATCTTCTTGCTAGTGGTGCTTTCCCCATTCCCCGGTCTCATGAGCCTTCCCCATGTGCCGACGATGAAGGTTCTAGGAGTCTGTCACGACCCAAACTAACCCTTGTCGTGATGGCGACTATCGTGGAACTAGGCAAGCCAACTCATTTCCAAAACAAACCGATATTTTTATTTCAAAGATAATTTTAATGCTATTTAACATAAAAATCTTCGTAAAGGAGTTCAATTCAAAACACAAATGCGGAAAAGAAAAGTCCGACATCGGGGTGTCACTAGTCATGAGCATCTACTACAATATGTCTAACAATATCAAGACTAACTTAGCCGGGAAAATAGCTAAATACAACTAAAGGAAGATAAGAGGGAGAAGAGCAGGGCTACGATTGCCAGGCAACTACCTTGCTATTCCCGAAAAAAAAAACCTGCAACCAGAATAGTCAATAGCCGCTACCGTGTCCAAATATGCCTGAATCTGCACACAATGTGCAAGGAGTAACGTGAGTACACCAACTCAATAAGTAACAACAATAAATAAAGACTAAGCAGTAGTGGCGAGCAATAAGCATATAAAGTTCATATCATGAAATCTCAGTAAAATACAACATGCAAAATCAATGTTTGAATCAAATCATCTCTTTTAAACCCAGTTCCAGTAAAATCATTTAAAGATATTTTTCAACAGTTTTCAAACAGACGCTCAATGCAAAGGTGAGTAAAAATGATGAAATCATAAACAGCCCCTCGGGCAAACCTCACAGTCACTCGTGCCACTCGGGCATACCTCACAATCACTCTTGCCACTCGGGCATACCTCACAATCACTCTTACCACTCGGGCATACCTCACAATCACTCATGCCTCCCAATCACTTAGCACTCGGCACTCGCACTCAGTAGGTACATGCGCTCACTGGGGGTGTGTACAGACTCCGGAGGGTCTCCTTCAGCCCAAGCGCTATATCAAGCCAAATCATGGCATAAATCACTCAGGCCCTCGGCCTATATCAAACATGCTGCGGCGTGCAGCCCGATCCCATAATTATCCGAACATGCTGGGCGTGCAGCCAGATCCCATAATTACCCGAACATGTTGCGGCGTGCAGCCCGATCCCATATTTATCCTCACAAATCAGGCCCTCAGCCTCACTCAGTCATAGACCTCTCAAGCCACTCGGGCATTTCAGTAAAAACAGGGCATTCAACCCAAAACAACATTTATATGCATCAAAATAGAGTAATAAAACTGAGTTATGCAGTAAACAAGTATAACCATGACTGAGTATAAATTTTCAATCAAAAACAGTGAGAGGATAGTAAGAAAAGGCCCCTAAGGGTCCAAACAGCACTGGCACAAGGCCCAAACATGGCATTAAGCCCAATTTATACAGAAACTCTTTCTAAAACATATAACTATCATATAATTTCAACAAAATATGCAACTTTACAGTTACTACGGGACGGACCAAGTCACAATCCCCAACAGTGCACGCCCACACGCCTGTCACCTAGCATGTGCGTCACCTCAAAATAGTATAATGATACGAAATCTGGGGTTTCATACACTCAGGACTAGATTTACAATCGTTACTTATCTCAAACCGGTCAGATCTCTACCCATAAATGCTCTTGCCTCTCGACTCGGCCTCCAAATGCTCCGAATCTATTCACAATCAGTACAATACTATTAATATACGCTAATGGAATGAATTCCACAAGAAAAACTATCAAATTAGCCCAAAACCCGAAACTGGCTCAAACCCGGCCCCCGGGCCCACATCTCGAAATACGATAAAATTTACAAAACTAGGAAATCCATTCACTCATGAGTCCAACCATACCAAATTTGTCAAAATCTGACTTCAAATCGACATTCAACTCTCAAAACCCATTTTATGAAGTTTCTATTATTTTTCCCAATTTTCCACCCCAAAGTACTAATTAAATAATGAAATGAGTGATATATTCATGTACATTAACCAAATCCAACTTAGAATCACTTACCCCGATGAATTTCTTGAAAACCCTCGAAAAATCACCACAAATCGAGCTCCCTAGGTCCAAAAGGTGAAATAATGCCCTAAACCCCATTTATATAGTGCACTCTCTGATCTCCACTACGCTGACCGCGAAAATCCAGGCACGGCCGCGAAAAAGTAGCGTTGTCCGTGCTTCTGGTGGTTGTAGTGATAGACTTTAGTATTTTGGCCATAACTTTCTCTGCAGATATCCAAATGCTGACTTCTTAAGCTTTCTGGAAACTAGACACGAAGGGCTACAAATTTCATTTTTAAATCATCTCAAACTTCCTTGTAGATCAATAGATATAGGCTTCCGAAGTCGGACCAGCGAATTTGCATATCTGCCCTGGAACGCCCCCGCGACCAAATTTACGCGGTCCGCGCCCCCTCCTCCGCCCTCAGCGGAATTTTGCCGCCCTCAGCGGAATAGTTTCCGCCCTCAACGAAATGTTAAGCACCAGAACCATGCCTCAGTTCCGGTACTGCCCAGACTCGCTCAAAACTCACCCGAAACACACTCGAGACCCCTAGGACCTCAACCAAACATACCAACCAATCTTAAAACACCTTACGAACTTAGTCGAACCTTCGAATCACTCAAAACAACATCAAAACACCAAATTACCCTCGGATTCAAGCCTAAGAACTTTTAAATTTCCAAATTCTGCATCTGATGTCGAAACCAACCAAACCACGTCCGAATGACCTCAAATTTTGCCCACACGTCACAAATGACACTACGAACCTACTCCAACTTCCAGAATTCCATTCTGACCCCGATATAAAATTTTCCACTGCTGACCGAAATTGCCGAAATTCCAACTTTCGCCAATTCAAGCCTAATTCCACTACGGACCTCCAAATCACATTTCGGACGCGCTCTTAACTCCAAAATCACCTAAAGAAGCTAATGGAACCATCAGAATTCCAATCCGAGGTCAAATGCTAAAAAGTCAAACTTGGTCAACTCTCCAAATTTTAAGCTTCAACAATGAAATTCTTTCTTCCAATTCTATTCTGAAATACCTGCAAACCAAAACCGATGATTCACACAAGTCAAAGTACATCATACAGAGCTACTCATTCCCTCAAACAACCGAGCGAAGTGCAAATGTTCAAAATGACCGGTTGGGTCGTTACATCCTCCCCCACTTAAACATACGTTCGTCCTCGAACGTGCCCAGAGTTGTTCCAAAAGCCATCAAATCGCTGTGTAGATTTCCCATGCACATACCCGAGGTGATCCCACGTCACCCTATCCCATACAGGTCCGATAGCACAGCATAACTGAAATTTCTTAATTCAACCCAGCCCACAAGCCTTCGAATCTAATTTCCAATATCCGAAATTTCCTATAAGATCAGAAGTTCGCATCTACATATCGTACAAGTCTGAACAAGCTGTACTAAAAACCGTAACCATAACTCGAATACTCAAATTCAAATACCGCATAGCTCGAATGCTCGAAGCAATGATTTCTAATCACAGTATCGGCTCAAATCTACCTAGTGCCGGTAGTAAACCTCATATTAGATAAAACCTCATTCTAAAACCTTCGTACACTGCCGATGGTGAAAGAGACATACCGAATTCATAATTATTCATTAGACCAACAGGTCATGGAGCTCCCGTTCCTTCTACAAGAACTGTAGCCAATTTCAAAGCCGACTTCCGATATTATCCTACCAATTATACCACAATCAAATCCGATAGCATCCATTCTAGGCCCAATGACCTCGTCTCATCCAACACGACCACTCTAGTGACATGACACATTAATACAATCTAAAGCCACAACCTGTGCAATCCGTGCATCGGATAGCAACATTCCAGATGTACCCAATCATAACAATGACCAATACGCCATCAACCAAACAATATCCAATACTATTCTCGCTCAAATTCCGCTATAAGGCCACAATAGAATCGCACCATATATGCATGTAACCAACGAATCACAACTCCTCGTAGCATAGAAGAGTAACTCACAGATCATTTCAGAATACGAATAAGATTCACATCAATGGAATGGCACATCCTTCAACAATAGCAGTATGAAGCCAACCAATCCGGCTCGGTGTAGAATACACATCCTAATTGGGCCTACCAATGGGCCCTAAATCAACTCTGGTCAGCCACCAATAGATAAATAACCTCTGAAAGTCCACAATGACTGAATCATAACACATTCTATCATCTGGCTAGCTCCGACCATAACTTCACAGTCCACAACCATGAAACAATCTGCTCCTGAGAACTCTTGATCTCCAATTCCATAGAACACACGAATCACCATATTTGATTCTGCCTCCACCGCCCGAATGCCTAACACCTCTCTCATACACAATCATCCCACGAGAAATACTTTTAAAAAAAATTCGTGCCACCTAGCAAAAATTTGAATATCAGCAATTGATCAACCGGGAGAGTGCCGCAATACCAGCGAAGTATCCATAAATCAAAACACACTGCCCCTTCTGAAATGTACACTCTCATCAAGCCATACCAAATAGTAATATCATTTACCTAGTCATCTGAAACCGTCCATGCTGCCTAAGAACTTATGTCCTTCCCTTCAAAACTGAATTGTAATCTTGTACATGTAAATCCTATTCCCGCACAACATACCACAACTATTATGCCATCATGTGACAAGCATAAGAATTCTATTATCAACTCTGATTCACTAGCAAATTACATACCTTATTAGTCAGATACCTCATTCTTGCTTCTTTCTAGGAGGAAATCATAACACACAACACGTTCCGTACACCGGTAGAAAATATCTGGTTCAAACCATGGTAGAAACCATCATGAATACTTTGAAATCCATTTGCACATAACCAAGCTAGCTGAACTGAATTCCTCTAACTCCACCAAGCCACACAAGTTGCCAAATTCAAGAGCATTGCCACGAAACCCCTATAGATACTAGCCACGTCATAAGTACCCAAAGAACCGATCATACCCATTACTGTGCTAACCCAACCTACTACCAAGTTGTCCTATTTCTCCAAGTCCTTTCCAAATTGCCTTCAAATTGCTACGTTTTCCTTGTTAGAACACTACTACCCTTAACTAAAACTTGCCCCACGAACTCTAGCATAGAATCACACCGCCCTAAGGCTTATAAGCCGCCGAATTCCCTTTTTATGTATCCCAAAGGTTCCACAACCAAAAATGCTTACTCCGAGTTTTCTAGCCATATTTATAAATCGTGAAAATTCTAAATCGCTACATATAAATCTTGAATCCATTAGAATCATTCTTGAGAGTCATCCACTCTACTCAAATCTCAAATTAACCGACCAAACGGACCGAAACGACCTGTGCCCCATTAGCACACCAACACCCAAGGGAAATAAAGAGTAACCCACACTCCTATGCAAGCGAGCAAATTCCTGCTCCATGTACACTACATCCTTTGTGAATAAACACTCAATTATTTTATGGTCATCCTATAACCATAGAGTGTAATACAACTTGTGTCCATAAATTCTTTTACCCGAGTCATCCTCGATCTCGACCTTTGTAAGTCATAATTGATTCACCAGTATACCCCAAACCAAAACTAATACGACACATAACCGTGCAATCAACTCGTCAATAGCAGACTCCCCCACTTAGCCTAATGCTGCAATTACATAAAATTAGAACCTGCAAGGATTTCTCCTTCTCAATTACCAAGATCTCGCACTGTTAAGCCGCCAGACTTCTCGAAATCTTTTATTAAGCTTTTCATGAACATTATGAATCGCCAGCCACAATCACACACGCGACCTCCTACTGGATAGCAAGTAATATTCCTCACAAAAGCTTCATCAACATCACGCCACCACTAGCTGCACACAGGAGATAACCCACCTGTGGAATTCCTTATCGATATCTCCCAATGACACTGCACTGAGTGCAACGACCACGAAATCCGTAAATTTTCCTGAGTTCATGCTGGCCCACCATTTGTATAAGTTTGTACTTTCCCTATTGACATTAAATGTACGTTCAACAATACCTTCCGAACTCAAGTCATATTGCACCTGACACGATAATCAGATCGCCATGCCTCTCTTCATTTCAAACACACTCCTTTCTGCCATATTAAATCTTCCTTTGTACAGTAACCATCACTCCAAATAGAGTCTGCAGGCCAAATCACATACTAACACGATTCCAAACCATTCTACATTTTCTCAAGGCGCACGACT
Source organism: Nicotiana tabacum (assembly GCF_000715075.1). Taxonomy (NCBI): domain Eukaryota; kingdom Viridiplantae; phylum Streptophyta; class Magnoliopsida; order Solanales; family Solanaceae; genus Nicotiana; species Nicotiana tabacum. Next base: position 16,591,988 of record NC_134101.1, on the reverse strand, counting down.
ACCCTACCAGTGAATTCATATGCTTATCTGCCACCCTTACTTCGGTTAAATCATCTCCTTTAAGAAACTTCTCAACCTCTACATCTCATACTTGACCCGCTACTACTTCAACCGCGAAACGTTTCCCATCATGTCTTCCCTCATACTTTGTTGCCCAATTGCTGCATCAACTCGAAATGCATCTTTGTCGTACCAGAACCAATAGAATGTTACCAACTCTAAGTCTCTTCGAAGATTATCTTTCTCGAGCCATCAACATTAAAATACCCATTAGCAACCACCATTACTACACAACCACTTACTCTTCTTGAGTCCAAACTCATTGACAGACATGAGAATTTAATTTGCCCCCAAAATTTAACAACGTGAAAGATCCTTCAAAACATTCACACTCGAGACCGTACGTCACATCAAAACGAAAATCAAGCACCCAATGGTCTTCCTTTACATTTCAAGAAAACACTTCTCGTCATATTCACATCGTCTTAACACTTCCCGCAGTTACGTCATACTCACCACAAAGTTATTCCACTGCTCATCGAGCCACAAATTCCACTCGTAGGGATATTATCGGACATATGATTCCAAATGTATAAGTTACAACTGAAGCTACCGAGCTTAAGCTGCGGTCTAAACCTAGCCTCAAGTCCTCCAGACTAGCCCATCACCAAAACACACAATACACAGCTCGAACCTTGTTCATAGAATCACAAGTCGGCGATGCACAATTGATACTGAGCGCTCATGTGTGCATACGAATGTGTGGAAGGAATTCAAGGAGTTATGTTCCAAGCTGAATCAATTCTGCACGATAGAATACAAGAAAGTGAAATTTTCCTAAGGGTTCTGCAGCCTCTCAAATATAAGTACAGACGTCTCTGTACCGATCTACAAGACTCTACTAAACTCGCTCATGACTCATGAGACCTATGTAACCTAGGCTCTAATACCAATCTGTCACGACCCAAACTAACCATTGTCGTGATGGCGCCTATCGTGGAACTAGGCAAGCCAACTCATTTCCAAAACAAACTGATATATTCATTTCAAAGATAATCTCAATGCTATTTAACATAAAAACCTTCGTAAAGGAGTTCAATTCAAAACAAAAATGCGGAAAAGAAAAGCCCGACATCGGGGTGTCATTAGTCATGAGCATCTACTACGATCTGTCTAAAAATATCAAGACTAACTTAGCCTGGAAAGTAGCTAAATACAACTAAAGGAAGATAAGAGGGAGAAAAGCAGGGCTGCGATCGCCAGGCAGCTACCATGCTATCCCTGGAAAAATAATCCTGTAACCGGAATAGTCAACAGCCGCTACCGATATGCTTGAATCTGCACACAAGGTGCAGGGAGTAACGTGAGTATACCAACTCAGTAAGTAACAACAATAAACAAAGACTAAGCAGTAGTGACGAGCAATAAGCATATAAAGTTCATATCATGAAATCTCAGTAAAATACAACATGAAAAATCAGTGTTTGGATCAAATCATCTCGTTTAAACCCAGTTCCACTAAAATCATTTAAAGATATTTTTCAACAATTTTCAAACAGAGGCTCAATGCAAAGGTGAGCAAAAATGATGAAATCATAAACAGCCCCTCGGGAAAACCTCACAGTCACTCGTGCCACTCGGGCATACCTCATAATCACTCTTGCCACTCGGGCATACCTCACAATCACTCGTGCCTCCCAATCACTCAGCACTCGGCACTCGGCACTCGCACTCAATAGGTACCTGCGCTCACTAGGGGTATGTACAGACTCCGGAGGGGCTCCTTCAGTCCAAGCGTTATATCAAGCCAAATCATGGCATAAATCACTCAGGCCCTCGGCCTATATCAAACATGCTGCGGCGTGCAGCCCGATCCCATAATTATCCGAACATGCTGGGCGTGCAGCCAGATCCCATAATTACCCGAACATGCTGCGGCGTGCACCTCGATCCCATATTTATCCTCATAAATCAGGCCCTCAGCCTCACTCAGTCATAAACCTCTCAAGCCACTCGAGCATTTCAGTAAAAACAGGGCATTCAACCCAAAACAACATTTATATGCATCAAAATAGAGTAATAAAACTGAGTTATGCAGTAAACAAGTATAACCATGACTGAGTATAAATTTTCAATCGAAAACAGTGAGAGGATAGTAAGAAAAGCCCCTAAGGGTCCAAACAGCACTAGCACAAGGCCCAAACATGGCATTCAGCCCAATTTACACAAACTCTTTCTAAAACATATAAGTATCATATAATTTCAACAAAATATGCAACTTTACAGTTGCTACAGGACGGACCAAGTCACAATCCCCAATAATGCATGCCCACATGCCCGTCACCTAGCATGTGCGTCACCTCAAAATAGTAGAATGATACGAAATCCGGGGTTTCATACCCTCAGGACTAGATTACAATCGTTACTTATCTCAAACCGGTCAAATCTCTACCCCTAAATGCTCTTGCCTCTCGACTCGGCCTCCAAATGCTCCGAATCTATTCACAATCAGTACAATACCATCAATATATGCTAATGGAATGAATTCCACAAGAAAAACTATCAAATTAGCCCAAAACCCGAAACTGGCTCAAACCCGGCCCCGGGCCCACATCTCGAAATACAATAAAATTTACAAAACTAGGAAACACATTCACTCACGAGTCCAACCATACCAAATTTGTCAAATCCGACTTCGAATCGACATTCAACTCTCAAAACCCATTTTATGAAGTTTCTACTATTTTCCCCAATTTTCCACCCTAAAGTACTAATCAAATGATGAAATCAGTGATATATTCATGTACATTAACTAAATCCAACTTAGAATCACTTACCCCGATGAATTTCTTGAAAACCCTTGAAAAATCGCCACAAACCGAGCTCCCTAGGTCCAAAATGTGAAATAATGCCCTAAACCCCATTTATATAATGCACTCTTTGATCTCCACTACGCTGACCGCGAAATTCCAGGCGCGGCCGCGAAAAAGTAGCGTTGTCCGCGCTTCTGGTGGTTGTAGTGACAGGCTTTAGTATTTTGGCCATAACTTTCTCTGCAAATGTCCAAATGATGATTTCATTAGCTTTCTGGAAACTAGACACGAAGGGCTACAACTTTCATTTTTTGAATCATCTCAAACTAGACACAAAGGGCTACTATTGTTGCCACTAGCATGATTATACTGTTCAGGTTATATGTGGGTGTCATGTCCTAACCTCGTCACTACTTCGCCGAGGTTAGGCTCGGCATTTACCAGTACATGGGGTCGGTTGTACTGATGCTGCACTCTACACTTTCTGTGCAGATTTTGGTACCGGCTCAGGTAGATCGAAATTTTACTATTGGTCCGCTATCCGGAGACTCAAGGTAGATCTGTCGGCGTTCATAGACCTTGAAGTTCCCGTCTATCTTTTATGTCCTACTGTTTTCTTTCATTCAGACAATTATATTTCTTTCGGACTATTACTTGTAGTAAATTCTAGAATGCTCGTGAATTGTGACTCCAAATCCGGGTGGTAGTAATTAATACAGTTTTATAATATTCTGCACTTATTATATTTCATCTTAGTTAATTATTATTATTTACTTAATGGAAATAAGGAATTGGTTTAATGATTCTCTAACGTTGGCTTGCCTAGCAAGTAAAATGTTAGGCGCCAACACGGTCCCGTTGATGGGAAATTTCGAGTCGTGACACATGTAGTATAATATATCTATGCCCGGAAGTAATTATACTAATAAGACTCTTAAAGGTAATCATGTAGGATTCCTAACGTGTAGTATGTCCTAAAACTAATAGGATTATAAGGTTAATATCTAGAATTCCGGTTATGTCCTTTTATTGTGAGTTATTATGCTTAATATTAAAAGGTTATTTTTGTAAACCAATATTGTATTCATGCTTTTATAATAAAATATAGACTAGTTTCTCGGTCGGCACGTGCGTTGCACGTATTGCCGAGTTACATTATTTTTATTTTTATAATATAGTATTTATATTATTAAAATAAAATTAGAGTAAATAACTATACATAAAGAATAAAGTACAAGTTTCTGTGAATGATCAATGTGGATCGTCATATGGTCACTTATTTGCCAAGGTCAAGATGAATAGATGTTTGAACCTACGAAGATGAACAATACAAATTTAGTTAGATACACACTATATCATTAATAAAGAGAGTATAAATATAATACAAATTGAAAATAATGTTATCTCTACGTCAACCGGATTATAGGCCTAAAAACACCTTCGTGTTTTGGATTTTTACATGGTCTTATTACCCGTATTTAAATTACTAATACCTTTATCACCTAGTTAGATGACTATTTTTGTGTATTATGCAACTTAGTAGCAAATGGTAATACTAAGATGAGGAACGTCATGAATGCATACACGTCACACAAAATCATACATGGTAAATATATATGTGCAGTAAATCATTTTACCATTTCCTTTCTGTTAAAATCACAGAAAGAAAAGAAATACTCAATGATAATTATATCTCATTGATTTATGCCAATAGAAAATACTATCAATATTTTCTCATATGGGATCTTTGAAGCTGATCCAATGAATGTATGGTGAGTCGTGATTGTAGAAAAATAAAAGTGTGGTATTATAGATTTCTCTTTTTGGCGTGCTGAAACCCAGTTAATTAGAGTGAGCAGACTACTAATTATGCAAGTGCAAATAATTAATTACAGAAATCGGTGGACCTAATATTTTAAGTTTTTACTAATAATTTACCGATAATTTCGATAAGGTCAAGCATAAAAATTATCAGGGAACTGAATGGTCTACTTTTATAGAGTGCAACATCAATATAACGGGATAAGTAGATTTGGAGCATAGCTTTAGAACTCTTACAAGTCCAACCTTAAAAATATTTTACATGAGGAATAGACTTAGATGAATACAAAAAAAATGAATGTGAAACATACCTGAACTTCTTTTTAGCTTTTTACTGGTTTACCTAATGGCTAGACAATTATGTGGTACTTTTACATTTGTAATTTCTAATAGAAGTTGCGACTCATGAGAATGGCGTCGAGAGGACCGAGTGAGCCGCCGAGGTTCAGCATGTAACCAGTGGCCAAGTCAAAACTTTACTCAAGGGTGTTCAAACTTGAAAAAAGATAAAAATAAATTCTCTCACAAATAGTGTTTAATATATGTTATATCTACAGCCTAATATTTTATCTATATACACAATATCTCATACCCAACGTAGCTTCGCCCCGGCATGTAACTATAGTCAAACCATTAAACTAAATGTCCATAAAAATGAGCATATGAAAAAAATGAAGAACCACAAGATTAGATTGCTTGGAATGCTTGTGTCCAAAAAGTTTAAAACTAATTAGTTGCTTGACCATTAATTTAGAGAAAATATTCATTGCAGTCCCTTTTTAAGCACCACATGAATTTTCATTCCAAGAGATTTCTCAACCGTGTCTGAAGAAGAAGCTCTAATTCGGCAATGAGAGAGAAATTCACCTCTTCGCTTTGAGGTATGCTTTATTAACCACGTCCAGCCCTAAGGCAAAGGGGAAAAATGGAGAGGAAGATTTACGGGCTGGCGTCTTTTGGGGAGGAGGAGATAAAGGCTAAATTAGTATCAAAATTAAATATTATGGGATGCGAGAAGGTGTCATTACTTCAAAGGCATGACTTTTGAATTTTTTTGGTTGTTTGAGTGTTAACCCAAAAGACAATCAGTTAATAAAACTAAATTTAATTCCTATCCTGTCGGGCAATGTCTTCATGGTAATCGGGACGACAGCTACTATGAAAATCTAGGAGGAAAAGGCTAAAACAATACTTCATCGCTATAGAATCAAAGTCATACATATTCTTTCATATGTAGCACTAACAGTATATTTACTTTAATAAAGTGGTACACTTTTAGTCATAACACTAAAAAAAAAAGTCCAAAAATATACATTATCTTTGGTTTTAGACTCAAAGTCATACATATTCTTCCACATGGAGCACTAATAGTCCATTTACTTTAAAAAAGTGATACACTTTTAGTCATAACACTAAACACATTTTATTTTTTAACAGAAATCTAAGATCTGACAAAATATTTGTTCCCTTTATTTTCTTGTTTACCGAAAGAAATAAAGATAATAGATTTATCTAGATAGCAAATGGTAAATATACATAGAATTTATTTACTATTTATCTATTTATTATACGTAAAATATATATTTTACTAAGAAATGTTAAACACCGTTAATTTTTATTTGCAATGATTTTTATCTAGATAACCTCAAATGTTATCTAGATTTTTTATTATATACATAATATTTACTATACGTTGACATAAAATAATTATACGTAAAATTATTGCTGACAGTAAAATAAATTTTATTACTAAAATAAATATACGTAATATATATTTATTAGATTTTTTTATTTTATGGGAGTCAGCGTACTTTCGCACATTAACGTTCAAGCCGTTTTTCATGTACTTGGTCTGATATGGAGATTGGCTTTCGTTAAGTGCAATTTAGCCTAAAATATTCAATCACACAATTGCGCACTAAACTGGCCTTAAAGTTGTTGTTAGCCGTATTAGAGTCCTTCATAACTCAGAAGGACACAACTTTTAGGAAAAGACACTTTAAAAAAAAAAAAACTTTCTTTTTATGTATTTTTTGAAGTAAGATATTTAGGTTATTTACAAGGTATTTTAGTAATTCAACTTTTTACTTTTGAGATTTCCATTTTTAAAATAATATAGATAGATAGATAGATATACTAGTTTCTAGATACGAGCATTACACGTTTATCCCATATCAATCATTATGTAGCTTGTAACCAAATAAATAATATAATAACTATTAACTGCATACAAGTTTCAAAACATTTTGAGTTAAAAACATAACTTATAGTATACAAAATATTATTTGTAGTTATATTTTTATTATTTTATTAAGTACATAAATGTTATTGGTTATATCTAATTTAATAATTTCTTATAAACGATGCTCCTCATGATTATCTCTGTTGAAATCTAGTTGATCTTAAATAAAAAAAAAAAAAAAAAAAGGACCACCCAATTATTGCTATAAAAATTTTCATCTTCCTTCTTCCCAAATATCTTGAAGGAGACCACCTTCCATCCCAATTTATGTGCTCTTTTAATATAAGGTACACTGCAATATTCTAATGAGAAAGTAAAATGATGAAACATGTTCACACAATATTTTGAGTGATACATAAAGATTATTTGCACTAAAAAGCAAATGGTCTTCTAGACTTCTTAAGCTCCACCAAGATGAATAAAAGATAGGTCATGAACATCTTTTTCATCAAGAGCGTGTTTCAGCTGTCCTAGTTTTGATAGATACTCATCTAATGTCGGGAAAGAACTGCTTAAGACCTATGAATTTCGAAGAATCGCTGAGAATACTTGTTATCTTACAAAAAGTTATAGATTTTAAAGTTATTTCTCGAAGGTAAAATTAATTGTGAATGCCAAAGATGGATAGAAGAGACGACATGGTGAAGATAGCTAAGTAGAAAATTTTAAATTGTCCAAGCTATCATTTGATAAATTCTCCAAATGCACATACAACACTAAAGAAAAGACAAATATGAAATAAAATAGTAGCATTTGACTTTAACTAACCTGAGTCAAACTCCCTAGTTGCGTGAAGAGAAAACATGTTAGTAGTTAGCACCATGGATTTTGCTTTCCATAAAAGATCACAAAGTGCTTATTTGACTTTGGAGCACATCAATCTAAGTGCAAAAAAATCCAAACCAGCAAAAGGAAGAATTTCAGAATGTTAATGCCAAATTAATGGGAACGACTCCAACGAAAGAAGGCTATAAAGCCACAAGTTTATCTAAGCAATCATTGGCTTTTCCTATTCCTTTTTCACCCATGTAACCTCTGCCCCTTCGTTCCCACTATATTTCTTATGTTTAAAATGAAATGAAACTATTAATTGCCACATTAATATTTCGTAATCTCCAACTGTAAATTCTTAACAGATACATTCTCAAACTTTGTACGTTGTACGTATTTTATTGTTGAATGAATTATTAATTACCATTAACATGATAAAGGATATTTATGATGAAATATTTTTACCTTTTTATACAATAGTTTAACTACAACAAGAAACTATTTATTTATTTATGAAGGGTCCACTATTTTTTTATGGATATTTTAGTAATTAAGCTTTTAGTTAGGGGTTTTTCACTTATAATATAGTATGATGATTATATATATATATATATATATATATATAAATAATATTCAATAGTAGAGGGGTTTTTTTTGGTAAATAAAAATTAATCTTTTGTGAGAAAAAAGGAAAAAGAAAACATATCATCCTGCTCCTTATGCATGGAGTCGGTCTCGGAAAAAGTTTCGTCTTCCGTCTCACTGGGCGAGGTGCGTAGGTCCTACTCGCAGCTCCTTCTTCTCTTTAGCTAAGGCGTCTCCATTTTCCGTCTACACTCTCAAAAACAAAGTTTCTCCTTTTTCGACTTCCTCTTTCTTCAACGCAACAAGGTACAAAATCCATTTATACCCACTGGAATCTTTGCTACTGTTTTAGTCTCTATTAGAAAGATCATCACCGTAATTAATTTAACCTGACATTTTTTGAATTCGTGGATAATTACTACGTTCTTTCGACCACATTCTCAAATTTCAATTATTTTTATTTATTTTCATTATGCTTGTGCGAATTGAATGGGAGAAAAAAGTGACGATAAAGGTTTGATTTTTTTTGGAATTTAGGGTTTGAGTTGACTACTGTTGTGCAATCAATTGAAGGAGGAGTAAGATAAGGGACTGAATTAAGGATGTGGGCAGCTCTTGCCTTGCGTTATGCTGTGCGGCATGCGCTTGTGACGCTTGCCGGACGGTGGTGTCAGGGATTAGCCGGCGTTCCTCTAGGATTGCGTACTGCGGTCTTTTTTCTCTCTCACTCATTGTATCATGGATTCTTAGAGAGGCTGCTGCTCCTCTAATGGAGAAAATCCCTTGTAAGCTTTTGTTTTTTCCAATTACTGTCAATGAGTTTTTTTCCCCGCCTTTTGTTCGAAAACTCTTTTGATTGCACTTGCTTATTGATCGTTCTCTGCCTCTCTGGTTTCGCTATTGTGGGACTTTCGGATATGCTTATTAGAACAAGTTTTAAAAGAGCATCAGTCGGTTATAAGAACTATGTTTGTGTGTGCTTGAGTTATGTTTATATATGATTTTCCCTTTCAGCCAAGTTAGTGATTTTGAAATGCTATTGTAGCTCATAGTTATTTTCTTCAACCCAATTTACAATACAGAACCAGGATGATTGCTAGGAACCTTGATTTGATTTGTCCTGTAAATTTACCTTCAAATTTTTACCCTTTCGGTTTCCCTTGCCTATTGAGCATTATTTTCCTTGCTATGTTGTTTTTTCTGTTTATTGGAAGACTTTCGGGTGTTATAATTAGGATCTTGATTTATGAGTTTGGAAAAGCTCAAGTGCGCTGCCCATAGGGGTTTGGTTGAATGACAAAGGTAATACATCCGTGTGATGTATAGTAGGTGCACGTCACGAGTTTGAATTCTTTTGTGAACCAAGTTTGGTATTAAGTGTATAAGGGTAGATGGGCGGACTCATTATCTACAAGTTTCGAAGTTGAAAAATTGGATTTTCTGTTAAAGAAAAGCCCACATGCGCTGGATTTTACAGAATGTGAAACCTTGACGAGCTATATTTTTAGCATGAAGAGGAGTTGTGTCAGAGAATAAGAACTCTGTTTTTGCGTTCTTGAGTTTATGTTTATATCTATTTTTCCCTTGCAGCCCGGGTTAATGACCGTGAACTGTTTCCATAGCTCATTGTTATTTTCTTATAGACCAATCAAGATGATTGTGCAGAAACTTAATTTTGATTTGGCTAATAATTTTGCTTTTATGTAGAGGGGCTTTTTACTCTTACAGAATAACTTTACCTATCAATTATATTGCAGGGATTAATAGCTTTCACGCAACACCAAGCAGGGAATGGTTTGAAACAGATGCTGTACTTCGAGTCAGCCTGGGGAACTTTCTCTTTTTCACTATTTTGGCAATCTTGATGATCGGTGTAAAGAGCCAGAAAGACCCACGTGACAGTATGCACCATGGTGGTTGGACGATGAAAATTATTTGCTGGTGCATCTTGGTAATATTTATGTTTTTCCGTCCAAATGGGATCATCAGCTTCTATGGTAAGCAGTGTCATACCTTCCTATCAAGAGTCATGTCCTCGGTCAGCTGAAGCTACACCATGTCTTGCCTAATCACCTCTCCCCACCTCTTCTTAGGCCTACCTCTACCTCTTCGTAGGCCCTCTAATGTCAACCTCTCACACCTGCTCATCGGGGCGTTTGTGCTCCTCCTACTCACATGACCAAACCACCTAAGCCACGCTTCCCGCATCTTGTCCTCAATAGGGGCCACACCCACCTTGTCGCGAATAACCTCATTTCTAATTTTATCTAACCTGGTGTGCCCGCACATCCATCTCAACATACTCATCTCTGCTACCTTCATCTTCTGGACATGAGCGATCTTGACTGGCCAACACTCAGCCCCATACAACATCGTTGGTCTGACCGCCACTCTATAGAACTTACCCTTAAGTTTCGGTGGCACCTTCTTGTCACACAAAACACCAGAAGCGAGTCTCTATTTCATCCATCCCGCCCCAATACGATGTGTGACATCTTCATCAATCTCCCCATCCCCCTGAATAATAGACCCAAGCTACTTAAAACTCCCTCTCCTAGGGATGACCTGCGAGTCCAGCCTTACCTCCCCTTCCCCTCCTTGAGTCTCGCCACTAAAATTACACTCCAAGTATTCTGTCTTGGACCTGTTCAACTTGAAACCTTTAGATTCCAGGGTCTGCCTCCATACCTCTAACTGCGCGTTCACACCGTCTCGCGTCTCGTCGATCAATACAATATCATATGCAAATATCATACACCACGACACCTTCCCTTGGATGTGGCGCGTCAGTACATCCATCTCCAGAGCAAACAAAAAAGGGCTGAGTGCCGACCCCTGATGCAACCCCATCATAACCGGAAAATGGTTTGAGTGCCCACCCACCGTCCTCACTCGGGTCTTTACTCCATCAATACATGTCCTTAATCAACCTAACGTAGGAAACATGTACACCTCTAGCCTCCAAACATTGCCACAAAACCTCCTTCAGAACTTTATCGTACGCATTTTCTAAGTTGATGAACACCATATGTAAGTCCTTTCTCTCTCTATACTGCTCCATCAATCTCCTAACAAGGTGGATGACTTCTGTAGTCAAACGCCCCGGCATAAACCCAAACTGGTTCTCGGAAATAGACACACTCCTTCTCACCCATACTTGAATTCAAAGTCCTCAATATTGGGAATTCAATTTGTAATTCTTACAATTTTGTCCAAGATGCAATGAAGCTTAGTTTAATTTATGAAGATTAAAATAGTCAATTGATATTTCGAGGATATTTTAGTCGTTCAACATTATACTGAAGACCAATCATTAATCTCGAGTCTCAACAGTGTTTCAGACTAGGCCATCTTTTGGGCTAGGCCTTTTAATGTGTTAAAGTTAAAGCATGTATCTTTAATTTTGGGTTAGAAATTATGTTGAAGCAGGCATCTAATATTTTAGGTGTAATAAGACGGTTAGCAGTACTAGTGCTTTTCTTTTTCTTTTTTTTATATCTGGTCTACGCTTTATATGCAATGAGTGATATGATACATAGCGCAGTATATCCATTCACAAGAATTCTTTTAAAGATAATGTTTGAATCATTGTTGAAAGAGTAGCAAACTGTATTTTTTCCATCATGTTGGATTTGCACCTGATTTTTTTATGTGCAGAGACGATTTCGAAGTTCTCTCGGAAACAGTCTCTCTACCCCTCCGGGGTAGGGGTAAGGTCTGCGTACACTCTACCCTCCCCAGACCCCACTAGTGGGATTATTACTGGCTTCTTGTTGTTGTAGACGATTTCGAAGTTCGGTTCTGGGCTATTTCTCCTTGTGCAAGTTGTACTCTTGTTGGACTTTGTGCATAGTTGGAATGACAAGTGGGTTGGATATGATGAGCGGTTCTGGTTTGTTGAATTGTATATGACATGTTGGTTTTAGTTATTCTCACCTTCTTCTTGACTCTAATATCTCTCTATTACTCTCTCTTTTCTCTCCCCTCTCTTGATTGTTTTTTGTTGTTTGAAAATTCTTCAGGTACATCACACTGCTTGTCTCTTCACTTGTGTGTTACGTGGCTACCTTTGTCTTCAGTGGACTTCTCTTCCACTTTTTTATTCCATCTGGACATGAGTGTGGCTTTAACACTTTCTTTATAGTGATGACCCTTATATTCATCTTCGTCTTCGCTGTTGTTACGCTGCATCCATTGGTTAGTTTGCTACTGTACACCTCTCTTTTTTGGGGGGTTCTGGACCATTTTTCCCTTTTCAGTCTCTTCTTAATTATGTGGCATAATATGCGTTCTTCTGTGAATTGTAGGATTTGCTTTTTTCCGTCCTTACACTGATTAACTGATTTCCATATTCCGCCTATCTATTTTTTTAAAAAAATTTGTGATCATGTCCTGTCTACATTAGTGGACCTAAAGGTTCTGCCGTCCGTTTATTGCAAATCCTGGAAGCTGGAAAGTTATGACAGCATATGCGTCTGTCATCCTTTGCTAGATATGTCTCTCTCCATATTCGAATTTTCTGCATCTAGTGTTCAAGTTGTCTTGTCATGAATATCTTTTTAGCTCTCTTTGAACATATAGAGTTTCTGAATTAATTAGTAACGGAAAATATTTTCCCATGTGTTTTCTAGCGAAACGAAAGACTTCTAAAATTGGAAACAAAATTGGGACTTGGGATGTAATTCGTTCTCAACCAAATTTATCGTAATCTATCCTGAAATTATTTGATGTGCAACTCAAGAAAAAATCAATCATGAAGGCCTTATCATTTTTTCATGGAGACTACCTTTCAAAGGAAAAAAATTTCTTATCTATGTTTCGGTATTGGTTAGAAAAAAAATTGATGAGATGATAGCAGTGGTGGACAACTAAGATGGTATTTGGGAATATCTCTACTAGAAAGAGTAAGGGTAATATTCACATATCAGCAGGTGCAAGTGATATGAAATAGAAAAAAAGAATCTTTTAGAAGACAAAGACTTGCGCCCTTAAAGGTTGTAAATCATCCTTCCCTTTGTGTGGGGAAATATTGATTGAATACTCTCAACTCTTTAGGCAGCTAAACACCTTAAAACAATGTTATCAAAGTAACGTATTAAGACAATTGTAAATCATCCTTCCCTTTGTGTGGGGAAATATTGATTGAATACTCTCAACTCTTTAGGCAGCTAAACACCTGAAAACAATGTTATCAAAGTAACATAAGTATTAAGACATGCCAAACAAGGACGGAAACCAAACCGAACCATCTTCTTTGCTGGCAGTCAAGATCTTCTGTCTATAGGAGCAAGAAGAAAGATGTGATCTCTTGAGAAGGTGGTAGAAGGAGGAAAGAACTGAGAGAGAGCAACCTCTGGTTGTTCTTATTTCAGGATGAGGAATACCCGGAATCTACATCCTTAGCTTCCTTTCTGAAACAATGCAATTTGTCCTGGCAGCTCCTCAAAGGACTTCTCCCGTAAGTGTCACTTTTAAGTCATACAAAAATCAGTGATCATGGATTACTGCATGGAAATCTCCTTTATAAAGAGTTGCAAAATGGAATTCTTCATCACTGATCCTCAGATGTTTCCTTAGAAATCCATATATTCTGATTATCACTAAAGAACTTTTAGATGACTACCATTTCACGGTTTTTATTTTGGTCAATACACAAGTTGAACTACTGATGGAGTCACCTGTTCTGGATTTAGCCCAGGTTTGAAAACATTAGCAATATTACTTCCGAATTTCTTGATTCTTTACACATGCTTTGATGCTAAATTAATCAAAGTATAGCAGCCTGGACCTTCTTAGCATTGATATATGGTGAATACCTGCTTATTTTGGAAGATTGCTGCTCAACGACCTATGAAGACTAGGGATCTCTTACTCAATCATACTGAGATCAATGTTTTTATTGTTTGAATGTCATATTATAGGAGGTTTTCACTTAAGTTTCTTGTTCGTTGGCGTCTAACTTTTCTCGGTGCACATATATGAAGCTATCAATAGACTGGAGAAATTCTTTTCTCTAAGATAAAACTTTTATCGTTTCTGCATATGCAGGTGAATGGAAGCATTTTTCCAGCATCAGTTTTATCTTTGTACTGTACCTACCTGTGCTACAGTGCACTTGCCAGTGAGCCTAGGGATTATGAATGCAATGGTCTACATCACTCCAAAGCTGTTTCTACTGGCACACTTAAGGTTGGACTGCTAACAACAGTACTCTCTGTTGTCTATTCGGCTATTCGTGCTGGATCTTCTACAACTCTGCTTTCTCCTCCAAGCTCACCACGTGCAGGTTAGGTTCCATAATTCTGGACTGCTACTCTGTTTAAAGACTTTATGGTTCTTTTATTCACACTTGGTAAAATCGTGCCCTTTCGTTCCTCTAAATTTTGTCTGCCAGACCTTAAGGAGTTATTAAAATGTGGTTCTCAGCACATCGGCTTCCATTTGATAACATGACTCTCTAGGTGAACCACTTGGGTTTTTTAGGAGTCCATTACTCTGATGGTCACTCAACCTTCTGAATTTATCCTATCAAAGTCATCTTTCTTTCGTTTGTAACAACAAAGTCACTTACTATGCCTATAGCACTCAGAAGGTCACTCAACCAGATTTATCAAACTTTTGGTCGCCAAATACCTATTTTACCCTCTAAATTATCAACTTTTATCTTCTGTTTTTTTTTTCTTTTTAGTCAACATTATGGACTTACCTATAGAACAAAAATATTTTGTTTAAAAATAAAAAATATTTTTCTAGCATTATAATGTCGAAATAATAATATAATTGAGCATAATATTCAAGAATATGTAATGTATATTACAAAAATACTTTTATTTTAAATAATTATTTTCTATAGTAGGTGCATGGAATATATATTTTAAAACTTTTATTTTTTTCATTCTCAATTGTGTAAATAAATTTTGAGTTTATTTGATAATATCAAAATTATTATTACGAACAAATTGTTCTAATTAATTTTCTACTATGCTCAATATTTTATTATTCCAACATTATATATGCTTAAATACTATTTTAATTTTTTAAATTTATGAATAAAATTTATTTATTCTAAGGTAAGTCCATAATATAAATTAAAAAGAGAAAAAAATTATTATATTAAAAAGCTAAAAAAAATAAAAAG
Organism: Nicotiana tabacum; assembly: GCF_000715075.1. NCBI lineage: Eukaryota > Viridiplantae > Streptophyta > Magnoliopsida > Solanales > Solanaceae > Nicotiana > Nicotiana tabacum. Next base: position 16,576,618 of record NC_134101.1, on the reverse strand, counting down.
AAGATAAAAGTTGATAATTTAGAGGGTAAAATAGGTATTTGGCTATCAAAAATTTGAGAAATCTAGTTGAGTGACCTTCTTAGTGCTATTGGTATAGTTAAGTGACTTTGTTGTTGCAAACGAAAGAAAAATGACTTTGGTAGATAATTTTGGATAGTTGAGTGACCATCTAAGTAACGGACTCGGTTTTTTAGCTTATACCGAGGTTTCCCATTTCATTGTCCATTCTAGTGTGATTCTATTTCCTGGTTGTTCATTACTTGTTGTAGACTTCATTTTGCTAGCAACCTTCTCCTGCTAAGTGCTAAGTGATTTTACTTGGACCTGTTCTGCTTGTTTAGTAATCAATCAATCTAAAGTAAATAATAAGAGTATAACTTAATTGTCTAGGCTTAGCAGTTGTACTTTGAACTTGATTAGGCAGAACCTTAGTGTGTTTCAACTCATGTTGCTGCTAGATCTCTACTTCTCTTTCCACAACTGCGCTGCATTTTATTTTCCTCCTGTCACACCTCAGCTGATAGTAACACTTGGTGCCACTATTACCATAGATATCTACAGAGATTGACCGCAATATATATAGATGATTTCTACTAAAATGGTTCTTTTTTGTTCTGGTTGAAGGTGCTGGGAAACCTTTGCTACCAATGGACAAGGCTGATCAGGATTCAGGAGGAAGAAAAAGAGAAAGCTAAGCCAGTGACGTACTCCTATTCATTCTTCCACATTATCTTTTCTCTTGCTAGTATTTATTCGGCGATGCTTTTGACAGGTTGGTCAACCTCTATGGGGGAGAGTGGGAAATTGGTTGATGTAGGATGGCCATCCATTTGGGTCAGAATTGTAACTGGGTGGGTGACTGCTGCTTTATATATCTGGTCTCAAGTGGCTCCAATTCTCTTTCCGGATAGGGAGCTCTAAGCATCCCAAATAGGAGTAATGAATATGATAAGTTTGTATAGGAGTTAGGAGGATCAAAACATCACAACTGGATGGTTTGCATATCTCTCTGCCTTTTCAGTCACTGAATAAAATTACTGTGGTTTAAGTGACTGAAACTGGGCTTTCATTTAACGGCAAAGGGCCAAATATACTCGGTACTTTCGAAAATGGTCTAAGAATACCCCTCGTTATACTATTGGGCTATATATACCCTTCCCGTCATACTTTGGAATAAATATATCCTTATTTTGGATGGATCCAAGTGCCACGTGTCAGCACCAAACGAAAACGACCCATTTCTTTTTTTTTACCCGATCCGTTTTAAAATTCAGTTTTTTTAAAGCATATATTTTGTAAAAACTGAAAAACAAATTTGTAAAAACTGGAAAAAAAAAGGAATTTGCAAAATATATATTTTTAATTCTTTTCAGTTTTTTTAAAGTATTTTTTTTTGTAAAAACTGGAAAAAAAAAATATTTTTTAAAAATGCTTTAAAAACTAAAAAATATATATTCTGTAAAAACTGGAAAAAAAAAAAAGAAATTTGCAAAATATATATTTTTCAGTTTTTTAAAGTATTTTTTTTGTAAAAACTGGAAAAAAAAAGATTTTACAAAATATTTTCATTTTTTTAAAACTAATGCATATGTAGTCCACTGCTTTAGGATAGTCTTTTATTTTTTTTTTCAGTTTTTACCAAAAAAATACTTTAAAAATACTGAAAAGACTTAAAAATATATATTTTGTAAATTTTTTTTTTTCAGTTTTTACAGAATATATTTTTTTTAATTTTTAAAGCATTTTTTAAAAAAATAATTTTTTTTCAGTTTTTACAAAACAAATACTTTAAAAAAACTGAAAAGACTTAAAAATATATATTTTGCAAATTTCTTTTTTTTCAGTTTTTACAAAAAGAAATTCAGTTTTTGCAAAATATATGCTTTAAAAAAACTTAATTTTAAAACGGGTCGGGTGGTCGGTTTTTTAAAACGGATAGGGTAAAAATAATGGGTCGTTTTCATTTGGTGCTGACACGTGGCACTCCATCCAAATAATGGTATATTTGTTTCAAAGTATGACGGGAAGGATATATATAGCCTAATAGTATAACGAGGGGTATTCTTAGACCATTTTCGAAAGTACAGAGTATATTTGGCCCTTTGCCGTTCATTTAATTTAACCAGAGATTGCATACTTCTGAATCAAAATTGTCTTGATATGCAGTCTTATTTCAGTTTCTTTTCCCCGGTGTATATTGAATCTTTTTCAAAACTAACTCAATTGTTCTCGATCAATTAATGATTCAGTGTTGCTCAATTTAATATTTTGCTGTTATGGCGGGATACTTATAACTAACATAGTTCCTTCATTGCTATGAATTATTTCAAGATCATTCTCTTATACCTAGCATAATAACTCGCCCTTTTCTTTTCTCTTTCTTGGTAAATTAGTGACTTGAAGTAGTACATTGTCGATCTTGTTAGCTTATAATATAATCTATTTTTATTATTATAAAAGTATGAATACAACATCGATTTATAAAAATAACCTTATAATATTAAGCATAATAACTCATAATAAAAGAAGATAATCGGAATTCTAGATATTAGCATTATAATCCTATTAGTTTTAGGACATAATACTACACGTTAAGAATCCTACATGATTCCCTTTAGGAATCCTATTAGTATAATTACTTTCGGGATGTCTAATTCATATAAAATTGAACAAGTAAATATCTTTAGTTATGTAATCCTATTACTTTTAGGATATACTTCTTAAAATTTTTTATTATAATTTAATTTGAGAATGTATTATATTGTCCAAATTCATTTAGAAAAAGGAGGGCCTATATTATTATAAAAGCATAAATACAATATTAATATACCAAAATAGCCCTAAGAACTCATATGGAAAGGACATAACTGTAATAACCTATTTTTTTTTACTACAATACCTTCTATGCTAATTTTTAATATTTAAAATTTTAAAATTAATAAATTTTTGTCTATTAAATTCTTATTAAAAAGATGTAGGAAGGTTTAATAAAATTAATTTCATAAGAATCCTCCGTATTGGCAATACATTACTACTCTATAATGTCCAATACCAAGAAAAAATACAAGTAATATTAAATGAACCGCATAAAGTGTTGAAATTGAGAAAAAGATACCCCACGTTAATATATTTTATTTTATATTTAAACTATTTTCCTACTCAAATAATATTGTTTATCAATTTTTCGTGTAATATTGAAAAATACCCAATTATTAAACAATAACTAAGAAAATATTTAAGAATATAAATGTGTTAGGAAGAGAAAAAATATAGTTAGTAAGAGTCAATACCACTAATGATTCTACAAACATAACGATCTAAAAGTGAAATGTCATATCAATCTTTTAATCTTTGAAAATAAAATTTACGGTAGATAAAATTATAATTAAGATTAAATATTCAAAACAAGAGATGAACTAATATTAAGATTTGAATCAACATAAAATAAATTATTTTTTTATGTTAAAACCAAATAATTAAATCTTTTAATTAATTATTTACCAAGAGAATCCAATTCAATTATTTTAAATTTATCATATGAGTAAAATTCTTATTCAAATTAAAAAAAATCTTAGTGTACATAAATTTAATCCATAAAAAGAGCGTTAGAACATAAAGTAAAAAGGATAGTATATTATTAAGAATTAAATGCCATATAAGTGTCTAAGAAAGCACAATTAAAGCTAAATTCTAATCAAGAACACGCTTTCAACACTATATTATAAAGAGTCGACTTTGGTATAACAAGATTATTCTTTGTAGATGCCTCTCGCAGAATCGAAATAATATTTCTATGTCATGCATTACTTGCAAATATCATATTAAGATGCATGACACTATTAGCAATAATAGCAAGCTGTGTACCAACAACAATTTTATGGTGAGGTCAACCACTTTAGATTTGATATACATCTTCAAACAACTTAAATAACCATCACAAATATATCAAAGCAGAGCAATGGTGCTAAATTTATAAGGAAAGCAAAATTGATAATATGGGATAAAGCACTTATGGCTAAGTGTCACACGATCAAAATAGTTGCCCGGAGTTCTAGAGATATATTTGATATTAATGAACCGTTTGGTGGAAAATTAATGGTTTGGGAGGTGATTTCTGTCAAGTACTACCAGTAGTTCCAAAATCGACAAAAGCAGAGACTGTAAAAGTTATCTTGCCAAAGTTATATTTCTGACCTCAAATGAAAAAGATTCAACTAACAAGAAATGTAAAATAAGAACAGATCCAGTATTCAATGTCGTCTTGCTTCGTGTCGGAAACGAAGAAGAGCATCCAATAAAAGGTGATTTGGTTCTTCCTGAACACTTGGTTAGCAATCTCAATGGTAATGGTAGTGCATTTAATGTTAGGATCGGGAACCCGAGTAGTGCAAAATTTAGCCAAACAACGGTATAATAACAATAACAAAGACAATGGAAATTGATAATAACGACAATTAAAGAATATAAAGAAGACACAAATTTAACGTGGTTCGGTCAAGGTGGTCTACGTCCACAAGCGGAGAGGAGCAATTTCACTATACCAACAAGAGTACAAAATTAGAGTAAATGCTCTAATTCCCAAATACCCCAAGAGAATAATCTCACAATACCACTCCAAAGAAAGGGTTCACACAAGTATTTTTCAACACTCACTCTATTACAAAATACTCTATAATGAAATAGAGGAGAAAGTAAGACAAGAGTGAAAAGCTCTTGAATTGGTGTGTTTTCAAATGAGGAGAAATTCCTCTATTTATAGCAAGAAATCCTTGGCCTAATAGTGGATATTATGTCATGGCAAATGTCATGATCCATAAATTTGTTATAGTGGATATTATGTAATGGTAAATGTCATGAAAATTTGGCCATATTACGAATCTCCACCTTGGCCTAATTTCGGCTTATATATAGTAAATTTGCTTCACCTTCTCCGCAAAAATCCTAATGGGCAAAATCATTTTTCATAAATGCCAATCAAGTTCAGGCAGAGCTTGAACTTGGACACTGGAAGAGGTTTTGTAAACATGTCAGCAGGATTGTCTCTAGTGTTGATCTTCTGAACAGAGACTTTTCCTTCAGCAATAGTTTCTCGGATGAAATGATACTTTATATCAATGTGCTTCGTTCTCTCATGATCATTTGATCTTTAGTCAAGTGAACGGCACTTTGACTATCACGGAAAATGGTAATACCACCTTGGTATAAACTGAGTTTTGCAAATAGACCCTTCAACCATAAAGCTTCTTTGATCGCCTTGGTCACTGCCATATATTCTTCTTCGGTAGTAGATAAAGCTACTACATATTGTAATGTAGCTTTTCAACTAATAGCGTAACCACCGATGCAAAATACATAGCCTATCAGTGATCTTCTTTTGTGAAGATCACCTGCATAATCTGAGTCTACAAAACCAACCAAAGTGTTAGTATTTCTCCCAAACTCCAAACATGTGTTTGAAGTACCTCGCAAGTATCTGAGAATCCATTTCACAGCATGCCAATGTGCTTTACCAGAGCAAGCCATATATCGGCTTACCATGTTCACTGCTTGTGAAATATCTGGCCGTGTACAAACCATTACATACATAATACTGCTGACTGTACTGGAATAAGGAACATGTGCCATGTACCTCTCTTCTTCCTCGGACTGCGGGAATTGAGCAACTGATAACTTAAAATGAGCAGCAAGAGGGGTACTAACTGATTTAGCATCTTTCATGTCAAACCTCTCTAAGACTTTCTCCAAGTACTTCTTCTGGGTCAGGAATAGCCTGTTGGCTTTTCGATCTCTTTTGATCTTCATGCCAAGGATTTTCTTAGCTGCTCCCAAATCTTTCATCTCAAATTCACTTTTCAACTGAATTTTTAAATTGTGAATTTCTGTTAAATCCTTAGCAGCAATGAGCATGTCATCAACATAAAAGTAATAAGTACACAAATGAACCATCATTTAACTTCCGGAAGTAAACACAACTATCATACATGCTCCTCGAATAACCATGACCCAACATAAAAGAATCAAACCTTTTATACCATTGTCTTGGAGACTGCTTTAATCCGTACAAGGATTTCTTCAACAAGCAAACATGATCTTCTTTTCCTTCAATTTCAAATCCTTCGGGTTGATGCATGTATATTTGTTCCTCAAGTTCGCCATGCAAGAAAGTTGTCTTAACATCAAGTTGTTCTAATTCCAAATCATACATGACAACGAAGGCAAGCAAGACACGAATAGAGCTATGTTTAACAACAGGCGAGAAAATATCATTAAAATCAACTCTTTGTACATGACTATAGCCCTTTGCAACTAACTGTGCCTTATACCTCGCATCTTCAACCCCTGTAATACCATCCTTTTTCTTGAAGACCCATTTGCAACCAATAATTCTTTTTCCTGATGGCGGCTTCACAAGAGACCAAGTACCATTCTTGTGGAGAGACTCAATTTCTTCATTCATTGCAACTAGCCATTTGGTTGAGTCAGCAGCAGAAACTGCTTCTAAATATTTTGATGGTTCCCCAATTTCTTCAGTTTCCTGTGCAACTGAAAAATCAAATGCAACATAATCTCCAAACCTTAATGGTTGTTTGCCTTCTCTTCTTGGTCTATGTTTGGCTATAGAATACTCTTCTTCTTATGGTTTAACTTCAAGATTCTCAACTTCAGGAATTTCAGCTTCTGGCTCAACTTCAGAAGTTTCAACTATATTTTTCTTCAAAGTTGATGAGCTTGGCTCGGAAGGAATGCCAATCTCAACTTTCACTTAGTTCTGTGTACTCTTTCCTTTATCTGTATTACAAGAACTAGAAGACTCTTTTCTAGAATGTAACATAGAGGATTCATCAAAGGTTACATCTCTGCTAATTATAAATTTTGGTGCCGTGGGATCAGGATACCATAGTCGGTATCCTTTCACCCCAGATGCATACCCAAGAAAAATGCACTTTTTAGCCCTTGGCTCTAATTTTCCATCATTTACATGCATGTATGCAGGGCAACCAAATATCTTTAAACCAGAATAATTAGTAGGAGTAACTGACCACATTTCCTCTGGAGTCTTAAAGTTCAAAGGTGCAGAAGGAGCTCGGTTGATAATATTACAAGTTGTAGAGATAGCTTCTGCCCAAAAGGCGTTTGTCAACCCAGCGTTTGAAATCATGCAACGAGCCCTTTCCAAAAGAGTTATATTCATCCTTTCTGCCACACCATTTTGCTGAGGTGTCATTCTCACAGTACGACATCGAGCAATTCCTTCATTCTTGCAAAATTCTTTGAATTCATCATTACAAAATTTCAAGCCATTATCTGTTCTAAGCCGCTTAACATGTTTTCTTGTTTGCTTCTCAATCAAAACTTTCCATTGTTTGAAATTTAAGAAAACATCACTTTTATTTTTCAGGAAATAAATCCAAACTTTTCTTGAATATTCATCAATAAAAGTTAACATATACCTGGCACCACCTTTTGATGGGGTACGTAAAGGACCCCAAAGATCTGAATGAATGTAATCCACAGTACCTTTTGTTCTATGAATCGCTGGAGATTTGAAGCTGACTCTTTTCTGCTTCCCAAACACACAATATTCACAGAACTCCATATTTTCGGTACTTTGGCCACATAAGAGACCTCTTTTGCTGAGGATGGAAAGACCTTTTTTACTCATATGCCCCAATCGCATATGCCATAATTTGGTGATGTCAGAATCTGATTTATCTGATATTGAAACTGCAGCAACACCTGTAACAGTAGATCCCAAAAGAGTATACCAGATCTGCGTCCTTTCATGATTACAAGAGCACTATGAAAAATTTTCAGAACTTCACCTTCACCTGTGTACTTGCACCCAAGAGATTCTAGAGTGCCCAAAGAGATGAGATTTTTCTTCAAGTTAGGAACATATCTAACATCGGTGAGAGTTCTCACCACACCATCGTGCATTTTGATTCGGACTGTACCTTTTCCAATAACTTTGCAGGCATCATTATTGCCCATCAAGACAACTCGACCTCCAATAGATTCATATGTGGTAAATAAATCCCGACCGGGACACATATGATAAGAACAACCCGAATCTAAAATTCACTCATTGTTAGATTTGAAACTATTATTAGTTACTAAAAAAATAGTTCCCTCAATCTCATCAACAGCTACACTTGCTTCGGCAGTGTCAATATTTTTGTGCTCATTTTTCTTTTCTGTATGCTTTTCTTTGTTTTTCAATTTAAAGCATTCAGAAATAATGTGACCTTTCTTATGACAATATTTGTACATGACATTTATGTATCTGGATTTTGACCTTGATTTAGGTTTTTCACTACTTGAGTCTTTCTTATTGGATCTACCTCTTATGAATAAGTCTTCCCCTTGGTTCCTACTAGTTTCCCCAGTAATATCTCTATCTATTTGTTCTTTTGATTTCAAAATAGATTTGATATCTTTATAAGAGATATTATCCTTTCCATAAAGCATAGTATCTCTTATATGTTTAAACGCCTGGGGTAAGGAAACAAGCAATAACACAGTTTGATCCTCATCTTTGATTTCAACATCTATGTTACTTAAATCCATAAGAAGAGAATCAAAAGTATCAAGATGTGTAAGTATAGAGGTACCTTCAGCCATATGAAAAGTGTAAAGTTTTTGCTTTAGGTAAAGCCTGTTTTCTACTGTTCTTTTCATATATAGGGTTTTAAACTTTTTCCATATGCCTTTGGCTAAGCTTTCTGCTGCAACTTCACGCAAAACCTCATTTGAAAGATTTAAAATAATACTTGATTTTGCCTTTTTGTCTATGATAGCAAACTCCTCGTCCGTCATTTTATCCAGCATCTTCTCATTTCCTTGCAGTGCCAAATCTAAGCCATCCTGAATTAGGATAGCTTCCATCTTTAATTGCCACATTTCGAAGTTTGTACTTCGGTCAAATTTTTCAACGTAAGACTTTGTTAGAGTCATTTTGACTATTTAAACTAACCCGGTTAGATCTGATTCTGATATCAATTTATTAGGATCGGGAACCCGGGTAGTGCGGAATTTAGCCAAACAACGATATAATAACAATAACAAAGACAATGGAAGTTGATAATAACGGCAATTAAAGAATATAAAAAAGACACAAATTTAACATGGTTCAGTCAAGGTGACATGCGTCCACAAGCGGAGAGGAGCAATTTCACTATACCAACAAGAGTACAAAAGAGAGTACAAAATTAGAGTAAATACTCTAATTTTCAAATACCCCAAGAGAATAATCTCACAAGATCACTCCAAAGAAAGGATTCACACAAGTGTTTCCCAACACTCGCTCTCTTACAAAATACTCTATAATGAAATAGAGGAGAAAGTAAGACAAGAGTGAAAAGCTCTTGAATTGGTGTGTTTTCAAATGAAGAGAAATTCCTCTATTTATAGCAAGAAATCCTTGGCCTAATAGTGGATATTATGTCATGGCAGATGTCATGATCCACAAATTTGTTATAGTGGATATTATGTCATGGAAAATGTCATAAAAATTTGGCCATATTACATTTAATAAGAGAAATAATTCTATTATTAGATTAAAACGTAATTTGTGCAAGTCGCACGATAGAATTAAAAAGATATATTAGCTGCCAGAAATGAATATATTGATCAACTAAATAAAATGTTGATCGCAAAATTTTATAGTAAAAATAAAATATTTTTCAGCTTTTGACCAAGCAGAAAATGATACCAATAATTACTACCAAGAAGAATACTTAAACACTTAAATACTTTAATACCAAATGACCTTTTACCATACATGTTTGTTGTCAAGTTTATTATTTCTTACATATGTTAGTGTCACCATATGTATAATAGACTATGTTAAAATTTATCTCCCATTGTATATAAGTTATTTTGAAGAAAAATATGCCCATCATGCTACTGAAAAACTTAGACACGCCAAATAACTTATGTAATAGCACACAGATGGTATATAGAAGTTTTGATAATAACGTCATAAATGCAAAAATTATGATACTGGTCAATGTGCTTCTATGTATATTCTTATCCCTGAATTCAACTGTCTTCTTCCGAAACTAAGGAATATCCTTTTAAATTTGTGTGAAAATAATTTTTAGTGTTTATATTTTGTAAATATAATAAATAAAGTGCAAGGACAAACATCCTAAATATTGGACTATATTTACCGCAATATATATTCTTGCACGAACAATTGTGTGTTACGCTTTCAAGAAGGATATCAAGATCGACACCAAGAGTTCTGGTTAAGGCATAACAACCAAAGCATTAAGAGGAAAACATACACACACAAAAATTATCCAAAAAGAAGTGTTCATTAAGATACCATCACATTAAATACTTTTAAACTATAATACATAATTATCTAACTAACATGACAAAATTGATCATTTGTGTAAGTTTTGAAGATATTCTTTTATTTTAAATTCATGTATTATGCTAATGTAATAATAATTTTCTGCATTTAGATGATTGTTGTATTATTAAACATAAAATTTCTCTCATTAATTATATTTTATTGTTCTTTCATATAAATAAATATTTAAATCATCACATGTTATTACTAACGTGCAACGCATAAGAACGGCCAGCAGACCAGTTCGCTAGTTGGTTTCACGTGCACTTTACGCTCCTTGTACTCCACAATAGGTGATAACAAAAGTTTAAGGAACTTGACTTACCTTCTCCTATAGTTTGTCCTAACCTTTTGTTTTCCTTCGATATAATATGACTGAACTGTTGAGAATAGTAGAAAGAATGAAGAGAAAGAGGGTTCGGGGAGAGGAACGAGGTGGCTATAATAATGATGGCACGGGCTTGGCTAGAAGTAATCTGAAGTGGGCTAGAAAATGCCAGTCCATCCCACCCAACTAGCGGTGATCAGTTGAATCGACTTCACGAGTCGGGTGATGACAGGAATGGCCCCATAATTATTGCTCTTGAGTGTACGTTTCTTTATCGAATTGATAGAGTTTATGCTATAATTACTCTATGTATCTATTAGGTTGTTCATCAAAGTCTACCAGATTGGCATGATTTTGCTTTTCAGGGATTTCTCTATCGGATTGGTAGAGTTTATGTTATATTTACTTTATCTATCTGTTAAGTTGTTCATCGAAGTCTACCTGATTGACATAGTTTTTACGTGTTGTTTTAACAAAGTATTCTTCGAACTTGCAACTTTAATTTTGATCAAACCATACAAAATCTGCTCCAAATGATCTCAATTTTGAAATAAAACTTCCAAATCAAAAGAATCCCCAATCACCAATTTAGTAAATAACACTAAATTAAAAACACTCACTTTGTCTTCTTCAACACTTTCTAAGGTCCAACAATGAGTTTTGAGATTTTTTACAATAAATCACTAAATCGGTTTTAAACTAAAAATTTAAGCATAAATTATCAACATTCAAATGATTTTTAACAATAATGGATCGTTAACCTTCTACTTTCCATCACCAAACAAAAATTCAAGCTTTTAATATTGAACAATTATGGTATTCAAGTAAAAACAAATGAGAACATTTCACTAAGAATGTCAAAAATGGAAACATTCCGCCAAAACCAGTCCCGTTAGGGACATGCCGTGCAATTTTTTGTCACTTGTCGAAGTCTGTTTTGACAGTTCTAAAGTTCTTCATTAATTACTGTGGACTACAACGAGTAATTTTCCAAATATTGTAAATGTGCAATAGTATATGTGCATTACTTAGAAATTGGAAGTCTATAGCTTCCTTTACTTCTTTTGGTTTCTTTTTAACTTCAGAGCTTTGTTTTGATTTACGGAGAGTTTTAAAACATTGAATATATGTGATTTGGTCGTTCCTTTTAAGGTGTTACTCATACAACTATAATTAAAATTTTATTTAACTGGTCTATATCATTCAAAACGTTAAATGCATACTGCTTCAAAAGAAATTTACTTTTTTTTTTTTACTTTTGAAAACTTATAATCCAAAACGTTTGAGGCCATTATTTACCTCTTAATATTCTGATAATTATTGTCCTCTTTTTTCTGAAGATACTAATGTAAAAGAGGTATTAGATATTATTTCCTAAATAAAAAAGGTTAATGAAATTAAGCGAAATTTTCGCAAGAGAGAGAGAGGAGTGCGTGTCAAGAAAGAAAGAAAAGAGATGATAGCGGAAGGTAACAGTGGTAATAAAAACTACCTTAGCATCTTCCTTTACTTGCAATATAATCACAAATTGGTTTTCATAATTTTATGCATTCTCATTGGACAAAGTTCTTTACACCATTAGATAAACTTATCACACCATCAACTAATTAAAAGATTATCACGTGTATTATTTAGTCTAAACCATCTAAAGAAAGGAAAATTTAGAACTAAAATATGTCGTAGATAGGATTCCTAAATCTACTAAAACACATCAAATAACAATTGCCTAAAGTTTGTCCGCAAATATATAAAGCATGTGCGCATCACTAGTTATCAAACTATTCTAACAAAAAAAAAAATAGAAATAATATCATCGGAAATTACCAATTAGCTAGGGCAACTTTACACATAGAAACAAAGAAACCAGGCCATGTCTGGAGAAAAAGAAGAAGGCTCTCATCAGTACATGAAAAAATACCCACTAGGTTACAGGTTTGTTCCAGACAATCAAGAGCTGCTACTGTATTTACTTTGCAAGGTGAAAGGAGAAATTATACCGTCAGGACTAATACAGGACGCCGACATCTACGAACGCAACCCTTTTCAGCTTCCAGGTATGGCTTCGACAGTTACAATGACGTACTTAGATTTTGTGCAAGTTGTATCGACCTAGAAACTAAGTATTAAAACCCTAGCACGTCTCTAGACCAAAACACCTATGCAATAAGTTGAATTGTGACAATGATCGATATTGTTTGCACAAAATTCTATGTTAAGCCAATAGGGGGTGTCACTTTTATTTTTTAAGGCGGTGGACTAAACTAAAACTCTTTTACCGTAATATTGTTCATTCTAATCATCGCGAAATAGTCATAGTTGTTGCTTTAATTTGTTGCATCGATAATTACAGTGACATACTTAGATTTTGTGTAAGTTGGACACTTTTCCTTTTTCGGCCTCTTCTTAATTATGTGGCATAATATACTATTGTCATAATATGCGTTCTTCTGTGAATTATAGGATGTGCTTTTTCGTCCTTACACAATTAACTGATTTCCATATTCCGCCTATCTATTTTTTTTTAAATTGTGATTATCTCCTGTCTAGATTAGTGGAACTAAAGGTTCTACCGTTGGTTTATTGCAAATCCTGGAAGCTGGAAAGTTATGAGTTATGACAGCATATGCGTCTGTCGTTCTTTGCTAGATGTGTCTCTCTCCATATTCCGCCTATCTATTTTTTCGATAGTTACAGTGATGTATTTAGATTTTGTGTAAGTTGTATCGACCTGAAAACTAATTACTAAAACCTTAATACTGTTCTAGATCAAAACTCGTATACAAGCTGAGTTGTGATGATATCGCTTGCATAAAATTCTGTCTAACGCCACTAGGGGTCACGACTTTATTTTTTAATATAATACAAGAAACTTATTTTTTAGTTAATGGTTTTGCCATTATAACTGTAGGAATGGACACGAAAGAGGAGTATACCTATTTTTTCACAAGGAGAGAACGAAAATATCCAAACGGATTTAGGGCTGATCGGAGTACCAGGGATGGAAAGGGATATTGGAAAATTACCAACAAACTCACTCCTATATTCGCTGCTGGTAACTTGCCGTTGGGCAAAAAGAACGTACTTGTTTACTATCTAAAAACCCCAAAGGGCCAAAACGATATCAAGACAAATTGGATAATGCATGAGCTTGAACTACATAAGAGTCTCTTTTCTCGGCACGCTCCAGAAAAAAAGGTATGTACTATTCAACAAGCTTAAGTTTTTGCACTATAGTGTTTAAATCTTTTATATCACTGTTTAAGCTTACCTATAATAACATAGTATATTTTTTTTTTTCACGAATAATAAGTATGATATGATAATCTAAAAATAGAATAGCAGTCTGCTAATTCAGTTGGATTGCACAAATAATATAAATAATTTTACACTATCAGTGCATATAATTTAATTTCATTATTCATTAATGATGGTGTTGAGGTGGACTAATGTTTTGTATAAGATATATAGTTTTCCAAGATGAGTATTCTTATTCTATGTATTTTTTTACCTCTTAATTATGCCAATCTTATCTTACTGTTCACAAAACGAAAGACTTGATAATAACATTAAATTTCATGAATATATAGTAGTAACAACTACCAACTACGTACCAAATAGACATGTTATGTTTTACATATAGTATATTCATATATGTAAAAAATTATATATATGGTTAAAATTATGTATGTTCACTTTGTGTTGCGTGCAGTTCAACAATTTTATAGTATGCAGAATTTATGAAAGGGAAAAGAGGAAAAGAGACGAACAAAGGAATGTGGTAAATTCTTTGATTGAGCCCAAACAAGTGATGAACCATAACAATGGTCAACCACTTCGATCAACAAAGCGAAAATTCAAGACCAATAATACAATTATCAAGTCTCAGAATCCTCAAAATGTAGGCATGAAGTTGAATTATTTGTATAATGGCCATAAATTACAAGCTACTGCTGCTAGTGATTTTGGCCAAACAAAGACTTCATCAGCTGATATCATGTCAACTATAATGGCAAATCCTATAGCAGATTATCATCCTCCTCAAGTAGTGCAGCATACACATGTTACAGGAGATCAGAATGTTTATTTGAGTTGCAACAACAACGACAACATACTCAGTGTATTCCCACGGCAGGATATTTATTTGTGTGGAGAACAAAGTACTAATTCAGGGCTTCATCTCGTGAAAACTGAAGGAAATGCTATTAATGACCAACGGTTAGAGGGCTCTACTTCTCAACATATGAAAAGAGATGAACCTATTCCTCTTGTTCCAGAAAATGATTGTTGGCCACCTTCTGAAGAATTTTGGGACGGATTACCAGACATGCCACCAATGGATGATTTCAGCAACTACATGGATTTATTAGATTTTGATCTTGACCAAACACAACCTAAGACACTTTTTTAAGCTTGGAGATTGAAGAATGGGAGATGTACAAGTGCACAAGTATATGATCTATAATCTGTTGCTGCTGTTAATTAGGCTTGTCACCACTGTTATTATTTTAAAATTTCTATGTTTTCAAAGATTAATCTGGACAAATACCGTTTTAGTTTTCTGTTCTTTTTTACTTTCTCGCTTTTTCTATATAATTTCGACTGTGAATTCCATGACTGCTCTTTATTGTGGAGTCTTTTAATTATTAGTTCTGCATGAAATTTTCTTTTATTAAATTTGTTTACTGCTCATAAAATTAATGCGTTGATCACTATGTATATGTTGATGGATTTGTCGAATTGTTTGCAGTTAATCTGTAACAAGTATTCTTTCGTTGAAGATTATGTGTATAACGATCTAGATGCAATTCCAAGTAGTTTTTTCTTAACTAGTCTTAAGGTACGCGCATTATACATGTACTCGTATTATTGAATATAAAAAGAATTACGTTATATGAAACTAGTCTTTACTAGAGATTTCATGTAATGAAAGAAATTCAATTATATTTCAAGCATGAAAGATATTATATCATTCCGTGAGTGTACAATCATTAATAATAAAAAAACCTATTAGTAAACCATGCAATATAAGACAATGAAATAAAAGATATTACAGTTCAATCGAGTATGCAACACATAATATTTACCCAGAACTGGGGTTCATCACCACAAAGCAGAATCATCATTGAAGATAGAAAAAAAGTTTAAAACAGCAAGAAGAAAAGGATACAACTAAAGCAAGACAACAACATGCTAGTATAGTTTATTGTCAATTGAGATAGATGGAATAAATTAATCTCTTATAGACAGTTCATGTGATAAGGAAAATAAAATTACCTGGAAAGGATGATATTTCGTGTGTGGTGTGATGCATTGAGCCAACGTATCCCTTTGTATTATATAGTTTGTAAGAGCCTACGAGGTTGTTCAAATTAAGTGTTGTTGTACATGTGAAATTTGTATTACTTTGGAACTTCAAACACTGGTCAGGAACTTGATTAGTATTGGAAGTGCACGTGAATTGATACAATTAGGAAAGATTTATGTTACATAGTTCAAATAAAAAACTCTTAATTAATTTTAAAGTTTTAAATATTAGAATTTCCTACTAGTACAAATAAGAAAGATTTAATAATCAAAATTTTGGTCGATTTCAATATCCTAAATATTAGAAAATTAATAATCAAAATTTTAGGTGATGTCAATCTCCTAAATATTAAGAAAATAATCAAATTATAATTTTATACAATGTGAAATTTATTTTAAAGGTTAAAAAATCAATCAAAATTTTAGGTAGGACTTCGTGCATTTAATATAGTACTAACTATGTGTATGTAGCGTCAATTGTTTTAAATTTGTGTACAAGGAGATCGAATTATATAAAATAACTTAAAATAAGTACAACATTCATTTGTTAAAAGGCCCTTAAACTTGTTTCATAAAATCAATATAAAAATAAGACACACAAAAAGCCTACATGGCTTTGATTTAGTGGTCATGAAAGCGCAAGGCAATTGTGAGCTACGCACACATCATATTTGAACTCTCTCATATACAAAAAAAAATATGGTGGTATCAAGTGAAAACATTAAAGGGGTGAGTCCATTATTAATTGAGTTTTGAACCTTGTCCTATCTTCTTCGAGAATTTCTTACTTTCTGATGTATGGATCAATCAAATGTGACAAAAAAATTGATAATTTAGCGAATATGAATTAAAAATAGAAAGTAAAATCGTGAGGAAAAAAGAAGTATAGAAGAAAAAAAATAGAAAGTAAATATATCATTTAATTTAATGAGAGAGAAATTAATTGTATTAACTCACTCAATGTTACCTTTACCAAATTTTAAAATCTTCTATTAATAATTTATAAATATTATATAATTTATAGTAGTACTTAGCAAGTAGTAACTATATAGTAGTGTAGTAATAATTTTTGGGGCCTTAAGTAATTGGGGCCCAAGGCAATGGCCTTCATACCCTAGAGCTGGCCTTGGATTTTAATGGCTTTAAAGTTGAATTCCGCTGTGTTTTTACGTAGAATCCGGATCTGTGGATTACATGCATGCTGCGATTGTGAGTTTTGCAATAGCGTAGAACAGAGTGTTTGAATAATGGACAAGAAAAGTTTAGTAAAGAAGCCAAGCGAAAAGCGAATACAGTATACAATTGGATCCGAACATTACACACTGTACGAGGAGGTAGGGCAAGGAGTTAGCGCCTTGGTTCATCGCGCTCTTTGTAATCCTCTCAATGAGATCGTTGCCATCAAAATCCTAGATTTCGAGCGTGATAAATGTGATCTGGTAAAAAAAAAATTGAACTTCTTTTTATCTATTTACGGCCTTAATTGTCACAATTGATTAATTCTTAGCGTTGAAACCAATTTGAAATCAATGCTTGTTATTTTCTTATGGCGTTGGTTTCTCCAAGTTCCGTTTTTTATGTACATCAGACTTTTCACTCTCCACACTAGTTATAGTTTTTATTTGGTTCATTCTTGATACACAATATTTCAGATGTTAAAGTACTAACTGAGCTTTGGTAGCTTGGGTTTTCAGTACTGAAAATAGCTGAATAGAGGTCTTATATTCATTGTTGGAGTCATATCAGCTTTTCAATTGAGTTATTATAAAGTAGTGCTTTTTTCTTTTTTTTGTTTCCCAGAAAAAGGGATTGATAAGCCTTATGACTTATCCTATACCTAGTAGAAGCAGCTAATATTCCCACTTCGAAAGAAAGTTTATCTTTGCTAGTTAATATTGAGATGATAATCTTGGACCAGTGGTTAGTATTGAGATCAAAGGTTGTGGTGGTGTGGTAAGTATCCCTCCATTCTTAACCAGAAGTCTCGAGTTCGAGCCATAGGAATAGAGTCGCCTTTGGTAAGAAGCGCTTTATCCCCAAACTGAACTTCCCGACAAGAATCAGGATTAGTCGGCCCCAAAGCGTGTATCGAACACCGGATGAGAAACAAAAAAAAAAGGGTAATCTTAGAGCATAATTAGATTAAGTTGTGCTCCTAAAAACTCTCTATTTTGCAATTATCATCTTGAAAAAAGCTCCTTGATCTTCGCTTTCCGGGTGAATTCATTAATCCAAGCTTGGAAATCTATAAGTATAGAGTTCTTATCATCATCGTGCAATGGAGGATTGAATGTGATGTATTTTCTGTATTTTTCGTGAAAGTCTATGAATTATTTACTTCTCGAAAGTACCTAAGTTTACAGATATTATCATTTCGTTTGTATTGTGGTTGCTGATACTTCGATTAAATGAAGAAGCAAGTTGGCTGATTTCTAATCCAGGACCGCGTCTCACGGGAAGCACAGATAATGGTCCTAGTTGACCATCCCAATGTTCTTAAATCACACTGCTCCTTTGTATGTGATCAAAATCTTTGGGTTGTCATGCCGTACATGGCTGGTGGTTCCTGTCTCCACATACTGAAGGCTGCTCATCCTGATGGTCTCGGAGAGGTGGTTATTGCAACAGTCTTACGCGAAGTGCTAAAGGGTTTGGAATACCTTCATGATCATGGCTACATTCATCGGGATGTCAAAGTAAGTCCACCTGTTACATAAAGCCATTACTAGTTTCTTCGCATCAGCCGATCCTTTAAGCATTTGATGAGATTATGTATTCATCCATCAGGTTTCACTGTAGAGTCTTGCACTGCATTAAAGAAGGTGTCTATTGGACTTCTATTGCAACTTGTTTAATTAATTTCATTTTAGGATCTCTTTGGAGTTTGGATATGGTATCAAAGAAGAATCTTTAGGATATCTTTTGTGTTTTACGTCCCATGCAAATATAACAAAGGGAAAATTCTTAATCCATCCTGGTAGTTTAGCAACTGCATGGACAGATGAACAGGACGATAACTTTTCCATAACCTTTTGGAACTTGAAATCAACATACTTGTATGGTTATTGTAGGCTGGAAATATTCTCATTGATTCACGTGGTGGAATAAAGTTGGGAGATTTTGGTGTATCAGCCTACTTGTTTGATTCAGGTGATAGGCAGCGTATACGGAACACATTTGTTGGAACTCCCTGTTGGTATGCTTTAACCCAGAGATTGCTTCTCTCTTTTTGCTATTTAGCTTTTGTAATGTCTGTAGTAGTTGATAACCGTTGAAGAAGTCTTGTTTATACATAGCGATGCACATTCAGAAACTTAGGCATTAAAAATATTGATAAGCTCAGGTTCAAATATCAAGTTGTTTCTCCATAATTTACATTTCTTTTACAGGATGGCACCGGAGGTCATGGAGCAATTGCATGGTTATGATTGCAAGTAACATTTCTGTGTATTCGTACATTCTGCTTTTCCTAATTTTACTTTATCTGTAGGAAGTCTTTTGTTTTTTTGTTTTAAAATGTATTTTCTAATGGTTCCCCACAGAGCTGATATTTGGTCTTTTGGCATAACTGCTTTAGAGCTTGCTCATGGACATGCTCCTTTCTCAAAATACCCTCCAATGAAGGTACAGTGACAGTGCATCCTAAATTTGCTTTCCTGGTGGAGCCTTTGTGACCATAAATGCATTGCATGTTTTTCACTTTGCAGGTATTGCTAATGACATTGCAAAATGCACCACCGGGCCTTGATTATGAGAGGGATAAGAAGTTCTCAAAGGTATTTCTCAAACCATTAGTGGTTATGGTCCAAAAATGTCACTAACATCTGCTTGCAATTTTTTTTTTCTTCTCAGTCCTTTAGGCAAATGATTGCTAGTTGCTTGGTAAAAGATCCTTCAAAAAGACCTTCAGCCAAAAAATTGTTGAAGCATCCTTTCTTTAAGCAAGCTAGGTCCAGTGATTATATATCAAGAACATTGTTGGAAGGCTTGCCAGCTCTTGGTGATCGCATAAAAGAATTGAAGGTTTCATAATTTTTCCCTCCTCTTTGGAGCCATATATATTCCATCTAGATGATAACACAGCCTCAATATTTCTATGGTAACAAGAACCTTTCTTAATTGTAGAGAAAAGAAGAAGACATGCTAGCGCAAAAGAAGATACCAGATGGGCAGAAAGAAGAAATGTCACAGGTTCTGTGCCATAACCATAGCCAACGTCACTAGAAGAAGACTCTGATGATTTGATATCTTTATACTGAATAATATATTAGAACTGGAATTTGTGATTTTATAATCATAAGGGTTATTAGACGTGCATGCGTGATACTATATGGTATGGTACATATATCGTTGTCTAGAGCATGTACTCAGGTAGTGTGTACGCAGACCTTACCCCTACCTTGTGAGGATAGAGAGGTTGTTTCCAATAGATCCTCGGCTCAGGAAAGCATAAGCACCATTAATGAAAATACAGACAAGAAGGGACAGTACCAAAAAGCCATATAAAGGCAGAATAAAAACAACCAGACAGTAAGGTGATCAACAATGAAAGAAAACAATGGTTAGCCATATAGACAAGATTATATACACCAAATGAATATAGGTAATACTTTTTAATGGCTTAGACATAAAACAGGACACTGGCAGTTTGCTGGGAAAAGAGATTAAGGGATTATATTTAGTTCGCATGCATATTATTTTGCTATGCTGTGTGCCCAAGACAATATCATTTTGCACAGTTTCAATAGATTTACTTCTTGGAAGCTAAACAATACCCCACCTATGTTAGCCCAGCAAAAAGCTTCATGATATTATTAGGATTGCCACTTTACTGGAAAGGCTTTTCTGATCATGGAGGTTATTTTTTTATCATTCAATCCAGAGATTTTTAGTTCTAAGAATACAGCCTCTAGTAGAGGGTAAAAAAGAAAAGTACTTAACTACATCATCTTGCAGATGACACAAGAAATATCAAAATTGTACTTAAAAGCAAAGAAAAGAAACTAGTAACTTAAAATTGTATTTATTCCTACCATTTGTCTCGTTCGTTGGCTTATTGTTAAGGTACATTGTTTTGAAAGTCTTTTCTAACATTATAAGTTGAACCTTAATCTGATTTAACATCGTGTGCAGAATGAATATAAACGTGGGATTAGCAGCTGGAACTTCAATCTTGAAGATTTGAAGGCACAGGCTTCCTTGGTATTTTAATCTATAATTTATTGCACATGTACCAATAATATCTTTAATACATGTGCTTTAGCTTTACTTTTCTGATGAGAAAGTTGTCTGATGCGAAGAGGGCATACGATGTTTGGTTTCTCAAAGACAAATTAATCATTGTTTTAAATGTTAATTGTCGATTTTTTTTCTAAAAGCTAGATATATGAACACTAGTTTGCAAACAATACTTTTCTTCCTTCTTTTACTTTTAGATTCCAGATGAGGAAATTCTTGGTGAGAATTACCAAGGTGGGAGTACAAATTCACTCCCAGGGCTTGACAACCAAGGAAACCGGCTTCAAAATCAGTTATCTTCTCTACAACTTCCAAAATTTCAGCATCAATTCTCCTTTGGAAGTCAAAATTCAGATGCTACAGGATTCGTATGTCGATGTTCACTTAGGTTTTATATGATAGGAAGCAATTTGGGTTTTCCTCCTAATAATGCATCTCTCAACAGGATGATGACAATCCATCTGCCCCTCCTTCGCCTGCCGACCGCACCATGACTTATAGCAAGTAAGAAATCTGATGCTGAGAGGTCTCATCAATTGCTCTTGTATCATGTTTTTCTCCTAATCCAAAGGACCTAACAGATTTATATTATATGGTGTCATTATTACTTTTGCTAAGATGACTGCCTATTTCTACTTTTCAGAGCTAAAAACGAGAAATTTGATGATGATTTAAGCATCGCTAGTTCAATTCAAGATGCTCAAATGTCACAAAATTCTTCTCCTTGCTATGAGGAGATGAGTGTGGTGGGAAAAGGTGAACATGGGACTCATGCAGAAGCATTTGAAGGCATTCCCATAAATTCTTGTCAAAGGTATGATCTCAATTTTCTTAA
Organism: Nicotiana tabacum; assembly: GCF_000715075.1. Classification (NCBI taxonomy): domain Eukaryota; kingdom Viridiplantae; phylum Streptophyta; class Magnoliopsida; order Solanales; family Solanaceae; genus Nicotiana; species Nicotiana tabacum. Next base: position 16,554,553 of record NC_134101.1, on the reverse strand, counting down.
AAACTCTTGGATATTTTGCGGAGGTGGTTTATGTCCTGTCAAAGGATGCTAAACGTTTTCCATGTGAACTTTAAACATTATGTAGTAGCACAATACCAGCATCTACTGTCTTCAGCATTTTATTTTTCTGGAATTACTAAATAAAATCAGCCTTTTATTCCTCCAAATAAATACTTTGATTGGGATTCTGCTCTCAGCGAAATACATTTGAACTGGCAGGGACATCGTACTCTGCCTTAATTTTGTTAATAGAGGATAGAAGTGATTATTGTATTTTCATTCCCTTTTAGAAAAGCAAATGAAATATGGTCTCTAAATTGCTCTCTCCAACATCAGGAAATACTGCAGTGTATGGCTGGCTTGTGCATTTTGTTCCTTATTTTATATCCCTTTTGTTATAATGTCTTACCATCAACTCCTTGTGATGCTTGTGGGTCTCGATCTCTCTGTCGACATCATCAAACCTTGTGATTGTCACAAAAAAATGTCTATCCCAAGTTTGTTGACCGATGTTAGCAGTAGCGGATCCAGAATTTTCATCTAGGGGTGTCAAAATATAAATAATTAGATATATCGAAAAGTCAAGGGGAGTCAACGCATAGCAAATATACATAAAATAAAAAAATTATCTAGTAAAATAGTGTAATTTTCCGGCGAAGGGACACCCCTTGCTTCAATGTGGCTCCGCCACTGGATGTTAGTAAAACGAAGTACATGTTAGTAAATAATTATGGATATCGTGAACAATGAAAAAGAAGGTTTTACCAATTAATGATCTAGCTTAGATAGCAAATCGGAGGCCATTTGAGTGAACCGAACGCTTAAAAGATCTGAAAATTTTCAGTTGAAGTAATCTGCACTTGCTAGACTGAAACTCGGACTACTTTTTGGACTGATTATCTTTGGACTAAAGCTAGTTCTTTACTAAATCACTGATGTTCAGGCAATTAAGTATGTAAAAGAATGACATGCCTGGGATGATTTATTTGCAGTTTTCTTTAATCAAATTCTTTAAATATGCTTTTGTGAATTGCGAAATTGTTTCAAATATAAAAATTGAGTAAATAGATTTCTAATTTTCCTTTAGCTTGAAGTCATTGCCCGTGTGCTTAATTGCTGGTTTCTTTAGTTTAGCAAGCAACCATTTTTTTGTGATGCCACTTTTTTGCAGAGTTTCTAGAATTGTCTTTTCTTTTCTGTGTTTAGGGATAAAAGTTCATCACAAAATATTTCCAGTTGCAATGTGGCTTTTCCTCAAACATCAGATGATTTGCCAGCTGAAATATTCATTAAACACTCCAGAACTTCAGGCAAGTTATAATGATACAACATGTATCTTTTATCTTATATACACTTTAATCCGAGTACATTTGCATTCATTGGTTTAATATTTGCTTGCTAAATCAAGACTGTATTTAGCCGGTAGCAGTGAAGATCTTGATGAGAAGACTAAGTATCAAGTCGTTCAGCAGAGAGGACGGTTTAAAGTTACCTCTGAGAATGTTGACTTGGAAAAGGTGAATGTCTAGCGGTTAACTTTTGTCTTGATGATGATGCTGAATTTCTCCTAAACTGGGGAATCATTTCTTGTGTTTTTCTGCAGGTAAGTTCATTTTATGCTACAAAAGAGCCACAGCTTGGAGGTGGTTTTCGACAGTGTCCCTCCCCTCTCTCTTTCTCTCTTTTTCTTTCTCTAAGAATAGTTTCTTAGCTTGTAAAACTGAGATGGTATATGTGCTCGCATATGGTGTCTCTTCTTTAGTGGATGTTCGAAGTAAATTCAAGAATCTCGAGTTCTGTAGTGGTTAATATTGTTCTCATCATTCACAAGTACTGTGTTGCTAGATTAAGTTTCAAGCATATCATTTGAGTTAGTAATGCGGTGGTAGAGTATGCAAATGGCTTGTTAATGTATGATGAATCAGAAACAAAAAGATTAAGGACTTGAAACATAATCCTATTCTAAATCTAGTCTTGTAAACCACTGATCTCTTCCTCTCTTTTCTTTTTCATCTTCTATTGTATTTATCTAAAGAATTTATGGATCATGTAGGTGACTCCAGAACATCCGGCTGCTACTCAACCGTTACCACCTGATGCTACACCAGCAAATCTTTCTTCCCAGTCCATATTTCCACTACTGCAAAACGCTTTACAGGCAACTATTACTGGAACAGTAAGAATGGATCTAAATCGATCATCTTGCTAGGATTTTCTTTTCTTCTTATACTTTGTAAAAACTGCTTTTACTCTTAACAGGAGAGTATTCTTAGTGCAATGAGGCAAGTGACCCGTGGTGACTCCACAGGTATGGCAATTAATGCGTCTTGATTTCACATTTATCTTTTCCATATGATCTGGTCTCACTTAATATGTTCAGCTAATCTTTCAGTGGACTTGGGATGCGTTCCGTCAAATTCAGTTGGAGTGGAGAAATCACTGGTAAGGATTTGTACTAATCTTGTTGCTACAGCCTCTGCAAATTCAACCATTTAATTGAATTTGGCTTCTCAAACCAGGAATTAATATTCTGTAATTTCTCTGTTTCCTTAATTTTTTGGGGGATCCAACATACTATATGACATCCTTCTCTCTTTCTTCGTAGTTGGAGGCAGCTCTTGACAGGGAGAAGGAATTAATTCGTGAAAATAATGATTTACGGTTGAGGTACGATAATTATACGTTAATATTGCAAGTTTATGCCGGCAATTATATCTAGTGGTCTTGAAGCTTCTGTTTCTTTGATATGTAGGCTATTGGTTGCTCAAGAAGAGCTTCAAAAATATAAAACAGAAAATAAGAGCTCAAAGTGACCTAAACTTTCACGTAGTCTGCATCAAAGTGAAGAAGGAAATAGCTATCTTTGTAAATGAGATACCATAGTTAACAGATTTAATTTCCAACTGTACAGTTGGTTTGTTTCTACTTTCTAGGAAGCGGTAAGTTGTTTTTGCTTATTCTTGTTTGCTAGGCTGATTCCTGTTAGAATAAAATACTTGGGGATACTGATTCATATTTTGAGTTAACACCACCTTTACATGAATTTGCTCCGTTTTTATTAGTTGCACCATAGGGAAGTTTGTTCTGGGTAGTAGTCTTTGCAATTTCAAGCACTTCTTTCATTAAGAAGAGTTGAGGATCTCACTCTAACTGCATAAAGTCCTTCGCTGGCATGTCAGTTTAGCTATGCAATAAAAAGTGTGTAATGTTTTTTAAACTGAATGGGACATTGAATTTTTCTGTCAATTTGGCAAACAACTAACCACCATCAACTCCCAGATTGTTTCTGTAGCACTGCATAACGGATAACTAGACTTGTTTTATTATTCCAACCTTGTGAAATCTCTAAGTTGTGTGAGCTATCGAACTGAGGAATACAATCATCATCGCTATTTTTGCTCCAAATAACTTGTGATACCTCCCATTGGTATGTGAGTTATCAAACCGAGATTCAGTGGTCACGTACGCTTTGCCTGCCGATCACAAGAAGTAAATGAAAGAAAGGTAGTCTATTTGGGTTTATCTTCTGACCGGTAGATTGTTCAGAGTACAATGATCAGACTATCTATTTTTCTGTCCCGAGCATTAATTCCTTGATTATTTTATAGCAAAGCTTACGTATTTTGATAATACATAGAAAGTACTACTACTATACAAAAATACAAAATTGTATAATAAGAAAATATCTAAAACATAAAGAAAAATAATAAAATTGAACTAAACAACTATGTTTGAATCCAAACTAATTTGAGACGGCTATATGAACCTTTAACGACCCTTCATTTAAGCTTCTAAGAAATATTATAAAAATGTCGTATAGAAGGGGAAAAAATTATTATAAAACAGTCATAGGACCTTTTGCAACCTCTCTTTTGACACCCTACCTGATCTCCTACTTCCTTGTAGGCTTCCTTCAAGGGCGTGCCCATTATTTTTTAAATTTTATGGTTATAACTCAGTTATTTTTAATCTGAATGCTCGGTTGATATATTTAAATAAATTGTTGCTAATTTTTCTGTGTAGTACTAGTGTTTGACTCCATGAATAATATTCATAACCTCGGCTAGCCATTGGCTTCCTACAAGTGCTTAGAACTTCTCCCTTTTGTAATAGTGACCACCGCCCTCCCTATTGTACCTTTCTCTGGCTTTTATCTAAAATCAATCATACGATGTATTCCTATAAGTTTATAGCTATTTAATATTATGGTTTATAATTCAGGAGCATCAACAGTATTAATAGCTCAAACGAAGTGAGAGGGAGAATGTAATTCAGTTCGAACGATGAGTTTATCCAGATTCAATAGTATTGTTACTTACCGATTTGTGTCTAAATATTTAACTTATTGTTATATTGGGGACTTGGATTAATAATTTTTTATTATTTGGAGACTAATAAGTACTATCAAATATTGGAACTGAAACCTTTTTTTTTTTGTGTAAAAGATAAACTGCATTAATTAAAAGTTTGCGTACAAGGGTTGGTGGTCATGCACCATAGTATATACAAAAATATTCCTAAAAGTAGCATCTAAGGTGGAGGTGTCTTCCCTAGTGTTACGATGGTGACAACTCCCAATGCTGGGAAGTGTTGGTTCTACCACAGCAATATTCAAAATAGTACGTTGAATACTGCTGAGGTATTCAAAATAGTAGGTTGAATAGTAGGTTGGAGCTATCAAGTTACTAACAAAACATGGTTGGGTACTCTCACAGCCCGCTCCATGTGCTCCTATGATTGTAACTGTGCGTTGAGTAGTGGCTCCCATTTGGTCAGCTTGAAGCTGACTTGACACAAAAAGTGGTGGTTCAACAAAAACTTGTAGAGCAACGTTCGGGGCCCGTTTTCGAAAGACAGATAGGTTGCCAAATGAGGTAGTCCACTGATAAGGTAATGCTTCGTGAAAATTGTCACGCCTTGAACCTGGGCCTGGACGTAACACGACACCCGGTGCCTGACTATATGTGACCGACGAACCAACTTGTTGGCTGAATCAATATGTGATATCATAACATACTGAATGCGGAAGATAAACTAATGCATGATGATATACTGAAAGTTTGAATGATATACATCAAAATATGAAAACATTAATATAAGTCTGAAACACATCTGAAGCCAACAATATTTAACATGAAAAGCTTGTGACTCTATCTAGCTATTGCCAACAATATTTAACATGAAAAGCTTGTGACTCTATCTAGCTATTACTCTAGTCTATGAAGCCTCTAATGAAGTACTGAAAATAGCTGGTACGAGAATCCTAGCGCTCTGAATCGTCAACCTGTAAATCATTACCTGCATCATGAGATACAGGCCCCGGGCAAAAGTGACGTCAGTATATTTGAATTGTACCGGTATGTAAAGTAACTGAAAGAAAGAACTATAAATTCTGAAACTGAGCTGATAACTGAGAACTGAATACTGAGATGATAACTGATAACTGAAATGATAACTGATAACCGATAGCTGATAACTGAACTGAACAAAGGAAGTAAGAATATGAATACTCCATCTTCTGAATGATGAACCACAAGTTTATTTGAATAGATTACGGCCTCGGGTACAATATCTATGTGCATAAGCTACGGCCTCTTCTACTTTCATGTAAATAACTGACAAAAATATACGTGCAACACACGTACATAGAAACTAGTATTATTATAAAAGCATGAATACAATGTTGATTTACAAAAATAACTTTTTAATATTAAACATAATAACTCACAATGAAAGAACGTAACCGGAATTCTAAATGTTAGCCTTGTAATCCTATTAGTTGTAGGACATAGATAAATAGTACGCGTTAACATATACATCTATTACCTAAACCTAATACTAATACCCCTAGGAACACAATTAGAATCCTATTAGTATGAGTACTTTTGGGATAAGATGTACGTCTATTACCTAAAATCTAATACTAATACCTATAGGAACACGTTATACTTCTTAAAAAGTCATATATTTGACAACGTACTATATTATCCAAATTCAATCGTATTACTAATTTATTGAAAATGTATTATATTGTCCGAGAAACGAATATAATATTGATAGTCCAAAATAGGTTTAAAATATCTAACGCCGAAACTCAGAAAAGAAAAACCAAGAAATAGCACACCTTAGTATGAAGACGTGTAGTAATATAGAGACTTAACTCACGTTAATAATATTCACGGTATGAAAGCCGTAATTCTATTTCTTCAAAATTGATAAAGACATCATCAATGCCATATGCATCCTTCAAACTCTACTTCCAATATGCATGATATAGGCTATTATCCTATTTCTTTATGGACATCAACGATGATAGTAAACTAAATTAAATTTTGATTTTCCTTCCCTTTTTCAGTTTGAATCATATTCCCAATTTTATTTTGACATGAAGAATTTCTTTAGAAAAGAAGCCAAACATTTTTTTTATAAAAGAAGTCGTTGTTCCATGTTGTAAAATCACGAACATGTATATTAGTTGACCAAAATATTCTTAAATTAATTTTGATAAAGACTCACAAGGAAAGAACATAGCTAGAAATAGCACATTTTAGGATGAAGAGTTGTAATCGAAAAGGTTTCTAATCATGTTTCTTTTTGGACAATAACGACACTTTGACCAATTTTAGGGTTCCAAGTAAATAGTCAAAGCAATATGAATATGAGTTGAAGAAGAAATATAACTCAAAATATCTAATGAAGCTTACAGTCACGTTAAGGTGTAGGTCTTGCTTAGGAGCAAATATCCTCTCTCCCTCTTGTTATAATTCTGTATTGCTGTAATAAACAATTAAACTTTCTGAAAAAATAAAACAGAAAGTTAGTAATACTTGTTTAACGAAATAAATTCTGAAAAAATATTATAGGAATAAATCGAGCCCACTGAATACACAGTGTGTCCTTAAGGAAATTATTCCCCTCAAGTACCCGAAGTGCTGGAATATGTCCTCCCAGGATAGAACGATTTAACTCACCAGTGTATTGGTACCAAAAACTCTGATGAACTGCGAACCACTCAATGGTCGTAAAACACACAGGAAAATATTGTGCAGAAGAAGAAGAAGAAGAAGAAGAAGAAGAAGAAGAAAAAGAAGCAGCAGCTCAGAAAATTTCGTAAGGAAAGATTCTGGGATTCAAACTCTATTTATAGAGTTGTTGGTATTGTTTCTGAAAAGGTTTGCAACCTTTCAGAAACAACCATGGCTGTTGGAAAGGGTTGTTTGAAATATTGCGGGAAAAATATATTTAAAATAATCCGGGAAAGAAAACGGGCCTGACCGAACCGTGTCGCGGGTCATGGGTTATTCCGGATTAAATTTTTCGTTAATTATTTAATTAATTAATTAAATAATTGAAAGAAATTTTGTCCAAAAAGATTAATCAATCAATCTTTGACCAAATCCGAATCCGAAGCCGAAGCCGAAGCCGAAGCCGAAGCCGAGCCGAGCAAGCGACGACGACGGCGCGAGGCTTGCCTTTTTCTTAACTCTTTAAGAGCTAGAAGAAGAGCAATTATATATATACCCATCAAAAGCCTTTTCTTCCTCCGATATGGGACAATGTCCCTTTTCCAAGGGAAACTCAAATATTTTATTTTTCCTCCATTTCTCATTCACCCTCTTTAAACTATACAAGCTTAAAATCCTAACAATCTCTCACATGAATGGGAAATGGCTATAAAATAAAGGAATACACGGATGTGTGTGTGTTTTACATGCAAGAATTAATTGCATCTGGATAAGTAGGTTTCCCTTTGAACTTTCCGTAGTGAACTTATATCGGATATATTCGGTCAATCGGTAGATTTGATATCTTTGAACCGTCGAGCTTTGTTGTATACCTAGACAACATAAGTCACACAATCAATCCTTAACCATCTATGGTTCTCACGGTTGTGTTCGTTTCAGCCATGAACATCGCCTGGTTTCATGAGTGCTTAGAGAATGGGCCTTTACTTTCATTTCCCCTTGAAGCGGCTTACACTTCACACTCACATAGGTGATTTCTAAACGTGTAATCCTATAGAAACGTTATCTGGTCATATCCTGCCGGACTTAGCAAATCATTAAAAAACCTTTAAGCTTTGTTGACTCATCAAAAAGCCTTAATGCTTTACCTCGATTTCTGAACATTGTCTTCATCACGAGAATGGGTTGAGTTATTTGATAATGTTGAACCGTCATTCATAACTTTGTTTGATCTCTTTGAACCTAGCTCGTGGGATCTCCAGTCTGCTAGATAGAGTTACCGTCATGATGACTTGTCATAGACCTTAACCCCATTCTCTTTGATGATCTTTCAACTGTCTCTCTAGATAGGCCTTTTGTAAGTGGATCCGACACGTTATCTCTTGACTTTATGTAGTCAATTGTGATAACACCACTAGAGAGTAGTTGTCTAACAGTATTGTGTCTCCGTCGTATATGACGAGATTTTCCGTTATACATAACGCTCCCTGTCCTGCCAATTGCCGCTTGACTATCACAATGTTTACAAATAGGTGCCAAAGGTTTGGGCCAAAATAGAATATCTTCCAAGAAATTTCGGAGCCATTCAGCTTCTTTACCGGCCTTATCTAAAGCTATGAATTCAGATTCCATTGTAGAACGGGCGATGCACGTTTGTTTGGATGATTTCCAAGACACTGCTTCACCCCCAATTGTGAAAATATATCCACTCGTGGATTTAAATTCAGATGATCCAGTGATCCAATTTGCATCACTATATCCCTCGATCACGGAGGGATATTTGTTATAATGCAAAGCGTAATTTTGGGTATGTTAAGATACCCCAAAATTCGTTTCATTGCCATCCAATGTATGTGATTGGGATTACTTGTAAACCGACTCAGTTTACTAATAGCACATGCTATATCTGGTCGTGTACAATTCATGATATACATCAAACTTCCCAATACTCTTGCATAATCCAGTTGTGAGTCACTTTCACCTTCATTCTTTTGAAGTGCATAACTCACGTCAATTGGAGTCTTGGCAATTTTGAAATCCAAATACTTGAACTTGTCAAGTACCTTTTCAATATAGTGAGATTGTGATAATGCTAGACCTTTGGAGTCTTGTGAATTCTGATTCCTAAGATCACATCAGCAACTCCTAAGTCTTTCATATCGAATTTGCTAACTAACATGCGCTTAGTAACATTTATATCTGCCATGTTTTTGCTCATTATCAACATGTCATCAAAATATAAACAAACAATGACTTCATGACCTAGAGTATTTTTAATGTAAACACATTTGTTGCATTCATTGATTTTAAACCCACTTGCTAACATTGTTTGGTCAAATTTGGCATGCCATTGTTTGGGTGCTTGTTTAAGTCCATAAAGTGACTTAACAAGTTTGCACACTTTCTTTTCTTTACCAGTTACCACAAAACCCTCAGGTTGTTCCATGTAAATCTCTTCCTCTAATTCTCCATTTAAAAAAGTTGTTTTAACATCCATTTGATGGATTTCAAGACCATACACGGCCGCTAGTGCCACTAACACCCTAATAGATGTTATCCTCGTTACTAGCGAGTAAGTGTCAAAGTAATTAAGGCCTTCCTTTTGTCTATAACCTTTGACAACAAGTCTTGCCTTATATTTGTCAATAGTACCATCAGCTATCACTTTCCGTTTAAAGATCCATTTCGAACCTAAAGGCTTATTTCCTGGAGAAAGATCTACCAATTCCCATGTATGGTTATCCAAAATTGATTGAATCTCACTATTGACTGCCTCTTTCCAAAATGCTGAATCAAAAGATGACATAGCTGCTTTAAAAGTTTGAGGCTCATTTTCAAGCAAGAATGTCACAAAATCTGGTCCAAATGAAGTAGATGTTCTTTGACGTTTGCTATGCCTTGGATCTTCTATACTTGGAGTATTTTCCTTTGGTTCTTCCTGAGGTCGTTTAGGTCTTTCACTTAACGACTCACATTCAGTTTTCTACGGATAGATACTTTCAAAGAATTCAGCATTATCTGATTCTATTACCGTATTAACGTGAATTTCGGGATTATCGGATTTATGAACAAAAAATCGACATGCTTTACTGTTTGTAGCATATCCAATGAAAATGCAATCAACAGTTTTTGGTCCGATTTTAACCCTTTTAGGTAAAGGAACTTGTACCTTTGCTAGAGACCCCCATACTTTGAAATATTTCAAGTTGGGTTTTCTTCCTTTCCATTTTTCATATGGAATAGATTGCGTTTTGCTGTGGGGTACTCTGTTGAGTATTCGGATAGCTGTAAGGATAGATTAGCCCCACAAACTTTGCGGTAATCCGGAACTTATTAATAAAGAATTTATCATTTCCTTTAATGTCCGATTTTTCCTTTCTGCAATTCCATTGGATTGAGGTGTGTAAGGTACAGTAGTTTGATGGATAATTCCATATTCCGAACATATTTCTGCAAATGAAAATTCATATTCTCCACCCATATCACTTCTAATCATTTTGATCTTTTTATTCAATTGACTCTCCACTTTATTCTTGTATTGCTTAAATGCTTCAATTGCTTCATCCTTACTATTAAGCAAATAAACATAATAATATCGAGTGCAGTCGTCAATAAAAGTAATAAAATACTTTTTCCCACCTCGAGATGGTGTCGACTTCATATCACAAATGTCAGTATGAATTAAGTCTAAAGGATTTAAATTCCTTTCAATAGACTTATAAGGATGTTTTACAAACTTAGACTCAACACATATTTGACATTTTGATTTATTACACTCGAATTTAGGAAACACTTCTAAATTAATTAACTTCTGCAAGGTTTTATAATTGACATGTCCTAAACGAATATTCCATAAATCATTTGACTCCAATAAATAAGAAGAAACTGCAATTTTATTCATACTGTCAACAACCATTACATTTAGTTTGAAGAGGCCCTCTGTGAGGTAGCCCTTTCCAACATACATTTCATTCTTACTTACAACAACTTTATCAGAAACAAATACACATTTGAATATATTCTTAACAAGCAAAGAAGTAGAAACTAAATTCTTCCTAATAGTAGGAACACGAAGAACGTTGTTGAGCGTTAACACCTTGCCGGAAGTCATCTTCAGGAATATCTTCCCATAACCTTCAATCTTGGCTGTTGCAGTATTTTCCATGGAAAGCTCTTCTTCGGGACCAGCAGTAGAGTAAGTCGCAAATGCTTCCTTGACAGCACAAACATGTCGAGTGGCTCCAGAGTCAATCCACCACTCCTTCGAATTTTCAACTAGGTTGCATTCCGAAAGCATTGCACCCAGATCATCAGTATCATAATTTTTCTCCACTATGTTGGCATGTCCCTTCTTCTTATACTTTTTCGGGAGACGACAATCAGGGGCTTTGTGATCGATTTTTTCACAATTGTAGCAGCTGCCCTTGAATTTCTTTTTGTTATGTTCCTTAGTCTGTCCAGAAGACTTCTTTCTCTTCTTACTTTTTGGAGCAGTCTCCTAAACGATATTAGCTCCCATGATCGTTGAATTTCCACGAGACTTCTTCTCGGCTGTTTTGTTGTCTTCCTCAATCTTGAGACGAATCACAAGATCTTCCAACTTTATTTCTTTGCGCTTGTGCTTAAGATAATTCTTGAAATCTCTCCACGAAGGAGGCAATTTTTCAATCATTGCAGCCACTTGAAATGCTTCATTCACGACCATACCTTCAGCAATAAGGTCATGAAAAATAAGTTGAAGCTCCTGAACTTGGGTTCCAACAGTTTTACTGTCTATCATTTTTTAGTCTAGAAATTTGGCAACCACGAACTTCTTCAAGCATGCATCTTCAGTCTTGTACTTCTTCTCAAGTGCGTCCCATAATTCTTTCGAAGTATTCATCGCACTGTACACATTGTATAAGTCATCCTCTAAAGCGCTTAAGATATAGCCTTTGCAAAGAAAATATGCCAGCTTCCACGCCTCAACAATCATGAATTTCTCATTGTCCGGCATGTCCGCAGCAGGCACTGGAGGTTCTTCACTAGTGAATTTCTGCATACCAAGTGTGGTAAGTCAGAAGAACACCCTTTGCTGCCATCCTTTGAAGTTGGCTCCGGAAAATTTCTCCGGTTTCTCTGCCGGTGGAACAACAGTGCGGCTTGACGAGGCTATCGTCGTTGCCGCAATAGTCGCAGAAGAATTTCCGTTATCAATTGCTATTTCTCACTGTAAACAACAGAAGAGTTCAATTAATGGCAAAATCAGAACAGTAAACAATACTGTTATTAACAAAAAAACAGTATGTATAATAAATAAAACCGAAGTTTTTATATACTGTTTCATAGAAAAACGATAAAGTTTTTATGTTCTTCAAATCATTTTATGAATTTCAATACTCTGATAAAGTTTTTTATATCTTCAAATCAGAATAGTAAAATTCAGAAGGAGTAGAAAACCACACAGGTTTTAATCTCCACAAACAAAATACAGAATATAGAAAATACCGAAGCCGAAGCCGAAGCGACGATGACGACGGCGCGAGGCTTGCCTTTTTCTTAACTCTTTAAGAGCTAGAAGAAGAGCAATTATATATATACCTATCAAAAGCCTTTTCTTCCTCTGATATGGGACAATGTCTCTTTCCCAAGGGAAACTCAAATATTTTATTTTTTTCCCTCCATTTCTCATTCACCCTCTTTAATCTACACAAGCTTAAAATCCCAACACCTCTCTCTCTTGAAAATTTATTTTAAGGAGGAATTTACACATAATACAACCTCTTTAAGACTTATTTAAATAAATTACAACTATTTACAAAAATTTACATAAAATACAATTTATACTATAATTTTTCAACTATATAATTAAATTATATACCACTTTAACAGCTCTTAAATATCTCATTTTAAAACTTGAAAATAGAAATTGCCTCCTAAAAATACTTCCACTTAACATAGAATTAGGGATTGCTTTCACTTCAATTTTATCAAATCTTTTATCTCCTTCGTACTAGCCAATGCGGGTCATTTCTATGGAGAGCTGTGCAAATGGTGGAGGGTACTACCATTACTCATATTCTGTTGTGTGAGGCTTTGACAACATTGTCCCAGTTGATATTTATGTTACAGGTTGCCCGCCTACTGCTGAAGCCCTTCTATACAGAGTTCTTCAACTGCAGAAGAAGACTAAATAGACGCAAGGATTTCCTTATACTAACTATGGATATAGTATATTAATGATATATATTTGGTATAAGATACGAATATAAATAACAAATATGATATATTACCACTAATATGTATATATATATAGTATATGTGATATATTGCTCCAAATATAAAATATATGTGATGTATACTATGTATACATAATATATGTTGAATATTAATATACCAAATATAAAATGTATATTATACACACCCACATAAAACAAATAAATGCAAAGTATTCCTACTGTAAGTATACGTTACGGAGAATGAAATTGAAACAACAAAAGTTTCCAAGATGGAGTACGTACCTATTTTTATGGAGGATATAGCATTGGTCATGAGATAGGAGTAGTGTTTATAGTGGTAACTTAATGTGTTTGTAGTGATAATCACTAATTAATAATTGGAGAATTTTTAGGGACTTATTAAGGATACTTCTAGAATGGTACTCTCCTTTACTAGGGAATTTACCATGTTTTTAGAGTATATCTTTTATATATTTGTTGTAGAATTTGTTATTCTAATATTAGTTGTAGATTATGAAATATTATATAAATCCGTAAGTAATTGTGAAAATTTCCCTATTAACATCTATGATAATTGTTTTTCATCTTCTAAGCTATGAGCTTTTGGTTGTCGGTTTCGAATTAAAATAAGGGTGTAATGGAACTAATTACTTATTTTTCTCAAGCAACTAAGCATTTTTGAAATATTTAATACCTGTGCTCTAAATTTTACTGCCTTGCGATATTCTTGGATTTTTAAAAATTAACAATCTATAATCACTAGAAAAACTATTATTTCAGTTTCCAATTGAATGCGAATTTGATTCTAATGACGAAGAATCTCTTTTTAGTCAAAACCAACGAACATCGACTGGAAAGTTGATTGATTTTCAAAGAGATATATAGGATAAAGTAGATCCAATCATACTATTATGAATTTTCACAAAGGGGAAAAGATATTTGTGGTGGGGGGGGGGGGGAGGAGGAATTCTATGTAGTAAGCAATTCAAATACACTCTTGTGTGAATTGCTAAGAAAAGAAAAGAAAAGAACATTAGACTAAAAATATAGTAATTATTTATCTTTTCTTGACAAAGGGCATAAAATTTCATGCATGATGGAGATGTGAATCTAATATTCCAATTAAATCTAAGATGACTATATATTTGAGACTTTGAGTTGTTCAATATGGGTTTCTTTACCTTCGATTGATTTGGATTGGAAGAATTATTTTCAAAGACTGAGATGTGGTTTTAGACAACAAACCTAACAAAGAAATTAAGTTTTAGAAAATAAACTTAACAAACTAAAAATTATTTTATATAAAATTGATAGTGGAAATTGTTCGACATGTATTCTAATTCGGAGAGGAACCATAATTCCAAGGTTAAGCTATTTTTCTAACTCCTTTCTCGATAGTGTTCTTTTTTGTTTGCGTATAATGCCTTCCTACTAATTCAATTGATTTTTATGTTCACAATTTAAAAGTAAAAAAAAAATTGTTATGATTGTTAATAAAATATTGTTTCTTGTTTTATTCTTTCTCTTCTAAATAGTTATTTTCGATGTAAAAATACACAAGTTCTTACATTCTTGGTAGTAACTTTGTAGTGAAATGTGAGTGATGAATCTATATTCGTTATCGAAAACATTTTAATATAATTAAAATGGATTGTGTTCTTTTTTTCCCCAATTGCCTCTACGGAGTGAATGATGAATTTGGTTGCCTGAGCATTGAGTTTTGGAGCGCTTGATTATCGTTGGGGAGCTAGGGGTTGGAAAAGATGACTTTAAATTTCTATAAATTGAATAGATTAAACAATTAATCAAAAATCAAAATAGAAGTCGCACTAAATGTGTTTGTAAAATTATATATATGGAATCAAAAGAAATTCATTTAACAATACATATAATAACAAGAACAAACCCAACTCTCATAAATACTTGAT